>NW_028150987.1:0-31761 GCF_964638095.1 Poromitra crassiceps | reverse complement strand
GAGAAAGAGGAAGTGGACAGCATTGTCATGTCCATTCAGACAGGAACATTATGAACAGTAAAAAAGAAAAGAAAAAAGGTTTTTCAGTGGGCAAACGATGCCAACGTGGATGTGTTGTAAAATCTTAGGACTCTAAGGGGTGAAATACATCATAACGTCACATTGCAACACTTCTAGAATCACTTTAGGAAGTGGATTGTCTTTTACATTACTTTTTTCGTCATATAATTTTTATTTATCTGTATCTATCTTTTTCACCCAGGGATGCTGCACCTCGTCTGGGCAGAGATACTCAGCTGCGAATGGCCCGGGACACGGAGCTCTACCGGATACTGAACATGCACTACAATAAGAGCAATATCTACCAAGTAAGTAGTGTGTGTGCGTGCGTGCGTGCGTGCGTGCGTGCGTGCGTGCGTGCGTGCGTGCGTGCGTGCGTGCGTGCGTGCGTGCGTGCGTGCGTGCGTGCGTGCGTGCGTGCGTGCGTGCGTGCGGCATCAATGGTTATAGACCTGTAGCTTTTAGGCACCTGGTGGTAAACCTGTGTATGCCACTGGGTGGAAGCTTTTATCTGAAGTGCCTTTGTGAGTGCAGACATTTGTGGTGGGAAAGGCATTGATTGCACGCCCTGACAGTGTGAGTGCCATGATGCTCTATATATAGGCTGTGTTTGTATGCACCCAATAATTGCCTATACTGTGAATAAGGCTATAGTCCGATTAGTCTGTTTGCATTCCATAATTTGACAACTCTGCATAATAATCCCATTTACATGAATGAAGTACTTGTTCAGTTGTTCAAACAAATCCATTCTCGTTAGGGTTTACTGACACCAATGTCAACATCATGGTGCTTAAATGAACCCAAAAACAACAATTGTATCAATACGATTAGATAAAATAAAATAATCCTTTATTAATCCCACAATAGGGACATTTACATACTTACTACTGTACCATTTCTTCCAAATTCCAAAAGTGCTGAATCCCGCTGCTGATCACCTTGGTCCAGCCCAGTACAGAGTCCACTTCACCTTGGTCCAGCCCAGTACAGAGTACACTTCACCTTGGTCCAGCCCAGTACAGAGTCCACTTCACCTTGGTCCAGCCCAGTACAGAGTCCACTTCACCTTGGTCCAGCCCAGTACAGAGTACACTTCACCTTGGTCCAGCCCAGTACAGAGTCCACTTCACCTTGGTCCAGCCCAGTACAGAGTCCACTTCACCTTGGTCCAGCCCAGTACAGAGTACACTTCACCTTGGTCCAGCCCAGTACAGAGTCCACTTCACCTTGGTCCAGCCCAGTACAGAGTCCACTTCACCTTGGTCCAGCCCAGTACAGAGTCCACTTCACCTTGGTCCAGCCCAGTACAGAGTCCACTTCACCTTGGTCCAGCCCAGTATAGAGTCCACTTCACCTTGGTCCAGCCCAGTATAGAGTACACTTCACCTTGGTCCAGCCCAGTACAGAGTACACTTCACCTTGCTCCAGCCCAGTACAGAGTACACTTCACCTTGGTCCAGCCCAGTACAGAGTACACTTCACCTTGCTCCAGCCCAGTACAGAGTACACTTCACCTTGGTCCAGCCCAGTACAGAGTACACTTCACCTTGGTCCAGCCCAGTACAGAGTCCACTTCACCTTGGTCCAGCCCAGTACAGAGTCCACTTCACCTTGGTCCAGCCCAGTACAGAGTACACTTCACCTTGGTCCAGCCCAGTACAGAGTCCACTTCACCTTGGTCCAGCCCAGTACAGAGTCCACTTCACCTTGGTCCAGCCCAGTACAGAGTCCACTTCACCTTGGTCCAGCCCAGTATAGAGTCCACTTCACCTTGGTCCAGCCCAGTATAGAGTACACTTCACCTTGGTCCAGCCCAGTACAGAGTACACTTCACCTTGCTCCAGCCCAGTACAGAGTACACTTCACCTTGGTCCAGCCCAGTACAGAGTACACTTCACCTTGCTCCAGCCCAGTACAGAGTACACTTCACCTTGGTCCAGCCCAGTACAGAGTACACTTCACCTTGGTCCAGCCCAGTACAGAGTCCACTTCACCTTGGTCCAGCCCAGTACAGAGTCCACTTCACCTTGGTCCAGCCCAGTACAGAGTACACTTCACCTTGGTCCAGCCCAGTACAGAGTCCACTTCACCTTGGTCCAGCCCAGTACAGAGTCCACTTCACCTTGGTTCAGCCCAGTACAGAGTCCACTTCACCTTGATCCAGCCCAGTATAGAGTCCACTTCACCTTGGTTCAGCCCAGTACAGAGTCCACTTCACCTTGATCCAGCCCAGTATAGAGTACACTTCACCTTGCTCCAGCCCAGTATAGAGTCCACTTCACCTTGATCCAGCCCAGTATAGAGTACACTGAGGGGTGTCAAACTGATTTGAGTTCACGGGCCACATGCGACCCAATTTGGTCTCAAGTGGTCCAGACAAAGAAAATCAATGCACAATAATAACCAATAAATAACAATGCCTCAAAATGTTCCTATTTCTTTTAGTGTAAAGAATTAAAGGTACAATTTAAGAACACGTTTTCACATAGGGTTAACTCAGTTACCATAGGCCTACCCAAACGATCAAATCTACTGTCTGTAACTGCATTACAATTGATGGCAACTGTGCAATTCTCTTATTCAAGGGTACTGAAAGTAGTTTACCATTTAGTGATGAATACAGAAAACATGAATAGGCTACTTGCTATTTAACTTGCTCCTGAAGCCTCCGCCCTGCTGCTCGGCCGCTCCACAGCCTTGCCCGCAGCTTGGCACAGAGAGACAGACAGAACCCACTTGCTCCCTTCTTGCATCATTAGTGACATCACATTCAGTTGAGTGACATTACTTCCGGGACAAAAAATTTAACAAACAGCCAACTTACTCCCTTTTATATGAATGATGATGATATTATACAGAGACATGTTTTCCACACTAAAACCCAATTGGCCAGTACGGGGATCGAACCCGCGACCTTGGCGTTATTAGCACCACGCTCTAACCAACTGAGCTAACCGGCCCTTGTCTCTGGTTTCTCACACTACTGGTCATTTCCATTGCAGTTATAACTGTATGGAAAGCCCTAATAGGTATTATGTAGGGCTGGTCAAGTACAGTCAAGCTGTAGCACAAACTAAAGTTAAGTCTATTTTTATTTGTTGAGCTTAATATTTGTGGCCATGATCTAGCCCAGTTGTTCCCAAACTGGGGGGCACAGAGGAGTGTTGACATACCTGCCAACACTCCCAATTTTTAACCCTTTCTCCTACTGTGCCTCTGATTGGTAACTTCTCTCGTTACTCTCTTTCAGAGGCTGTATCGGGCTAGCTTATAAGCTAGAGTGAGGTTTCTGGTTTCGAAACCAGAAGACCTAAGCCAGGCATCCATGACCCATTGGTACCAACCATGCCATGCTAACTTGTCAGCAAGGGGGCTAAATAACGTTCCAAATTTAGGCTACATTTTAGCGATGTAAAAACAATTTCAAAGGGTCCCTCGACCTCTCACCTCAAGATATCTGAATAAAAATCTCCCCTGCTGTTAAAAGTGGGGAACTCTTAAGTTGCTGCACTGTTGTAAGTTATTTTTTACTTTAAATGTTAAAATATATTCAAGAATGTTTACAAGAAATATGTCAGAAGGCAATCTACTGTATAGTATCAAATCTTCGGGAAGTTGATTTTATTTATCCTTTTCAGTCAAACAAACTGAATAACTGAGAGTTTATAGATCATAGTACAATTAATAATTCACAACTATAAAACGATAGGTGACGCCACATTTTGGGATGTGGTGTGTGTGTGTGTGGGGGGGGGGGGGGGGGGGGGTGAGGGGCAAACGTTCTTATATCACAGAAAAAGTTTGCAAACCACTGATCTAGCCTAAGTGAAGCACCAAAACATGTTTGTGCACCTCTCCTTGTAATAGCCACAATGAATTAGTCTCCCATTTAGGTTGTTCAGTTTATCTTTAAGTGTTGGTGGTGGCAGAGAAAAACCCCAAAGAGCTGCAGAGATTACATATTTTACCTGCGCGTAAACATGAAACAACATAAAGTGAATACAGTTGGACACCACTAGTGTGATTTAGGTAAAAGGTGCTGGTATGATATGAGCAGGTGAACCAAAAGGCTGAACACAAAGCCAGAGGAGCCTCAACTCCTTTGGAGTAGTGAGTGCAAGAGAGCCTGGCTGACAAGCAGGTGTCAGTGTGTGGAGGGATGGAGATGAGTTCTGATAGAAATAGGCTACTGTAAGCATTGACTTTGCAAGCATGTTGTATGGATTGTACCTATCAAAAGCTAAGTGGCCAGTACGGGGATCGAACCCGCGACCTTGGCGTTATTAGCACCACGCTCTAACCAACTGAGCTAACCGGCCATGACATGTAACCAACTGAGCTAACCGGCCATGATATGTAAAAGCGGGGTACATATCAACTTTTGGACCCCAATTACGAATAATCCTCAACTTACTGTTAGTCCATCTGATGGACCTTAAGGGGAATACTGTACTAATTTATAAATATTAATTTAAATTTTTGACTGTTTATAATTCATTGGTAACTTCTTCCCTAATACCTCAAACCAACATTTCATACCTACTACGGTATTCGAATTTCCCCCAAATTTTCTACCAAATCCAAGGTTAGATATTAAGGTCAAATGTCAAGGTATTTGGTCCAGGATGCCCGCTGAAACAAATGAAATAAATTAATTTTGTAAAAATTTGCTGGGAGTACCAATAGAGTGTTTTCAATGGAAGTCAATGGGTCCATCAGATGGACTAACAGTAAATTGAGGTGTACTTTTGAAACAAGGTCTTAGGATGGTAGAAAGATGATAGATATGATTGATTTTTGTCAAATACCCCCCAAAAAATACCTAGCCTTAATTTCAGACCATTTACTCAAAAAATGTCGAAACGGCCCATACGCAAATGTAGGAAATATCCATCAGATGGACTAGTGGGGTACAAGGGCGAATGTCAGCCTTATGTGCTTACTGAGGTGAAGTCATTCATGTGCTCCCCCACTCTCTCTCTCTCCCTCTCTCCAGGTCCCAGAGAGGTTCATAGAGATATCAGAAGTGGCTCTGAGGGAGTTCTACTCAGCCATTCAGAGTGGGAGAGACAGCGACCCCTGCTGGAAGAAAGGAATATACAAAATCATCTGTAAACTGGATAGTCCCGTGCCAGATGCCTTCAGACTGCCTGGTTGTCCTGTGGGCTGACACGGCCACACTTTCCTCTGATGCAGACATAACAAACACAAGAGCGCATGCACACACACACACACACACACACACACACACACACACACACACACACACACACACACACACACACACACACACACACACACACACACACAGGCAACCTTACTGAAAGAAGGGAATCATATAGAAGCATCCGCAGATGGGTGCCATGTAGTTTCATTGAATAACACCACTGATACAAACAGGTTTTCAAAAAGGCTTGGGCAACTTTGGGAAAAGCAAACAGCTTTTCTCAATTTCTGCAAAAAATGATTTAAGATCATATATAGCCTATGGTTTCTGCTCGGCTACGTGCAGCAAAAACCACACACATACACAGGCAGGAATGGACACACACACACACACAAGGTCAACAGAAAACGATGTTACAATACGCTCAGTGCTGTGATAAGAGGCTCGTGACCGTACTTAGGGAAGAACGTGACCACACCATAGAATTAAACTGGGCAGAATGGAAATTCCCCTTCAAAACATTCTTCAGTAGTCTTTTCACTAGTGCAATCAGTGCTGCCGTGCAAGTTTTGATAACGCTGTCCTGAAAATAAGCATTGCTGCAGCAACAGAACCTGAATGGGTAGATAAGGTATTTAAACATTTGGCATTCTTTAAGAACTTTTTGGCTGGTACACTTAAAATGCTACAGAGTTTTTAATTTTCCTGTCATGGAAGTACACAGCTGCAGTGTATGAGATATGAAAAGCTGATGTGTTGCCATAGGACAGCTATTTTTATTTTAATTGCGTTGTCCAACTATTTGAATTTCACGCACTGCCGCTCATTCTCATGAAAACATCACACACATTCCCCAGCATTCCCCTCTTGTTACGTTCAATTACTTTGATACATCACAAAATGCCCTTTCTATGCATTCTAATTCTATGGAACAGAAATCAAATGTACTGCTGCCTGCAAGCTGTTTACCAGGCATGTTGTGCTGCCTGCCTGTGAGCTGTTTACCAGGCATGTTGTACTGCTGCCTGCAAGCTGTTTACCAGGCATGTTGTGCTGCCTGCCTGTGAGCTGTTTACCAGGCATGTTGTACTGCTGCCTGTGAGCTGTTTACCAGGCATGTTGTACTGCCTGCCTGTGAGCTGTTTACCAGGCATGTTGTACTGCTGCCTGCAAGCTGTTTACCAGGCATGTTGTGCTGCCTGCCTGCAAGCTGTTTACCAGGCATGTTGTACTGTTGCCTGCAAGCTGTTTACCAGGCATGTTGTACTGCTGCCTGCAAGCTGTTTACCAGGCATGTTGTGCTGCCTGCCTGTGAGCTGTTTACCAGGCATGTTGTACTGCTGCCTGTGAGCTGTTTACCAGGCATGTTGTACTGCTGCCTGCAAGCTGTTTACCAGGCATGTTGTACTGCTGCCTGTGAGCTGTTTACCAGGCATGTTGTACTGCTGCCTGTGAGCTGTTTACCAGGCATGTTGTACTGCTGCCTGTGAGCTGTTTACCAGGCATGTTGTACTGCTGCCTGTGAGCTGTTTACCAGGCATGTTGTGCTGCCTGCCTGTGAGCTGTTTACCAGGCATGTTGTACTGCTGCCTGTGAGCTGTTTACCAGGCATGTTGTACTGCTGCCTGTGAGCTGTTTACCAGGCATGTTGTACTGCTGCCTGTGAGCTGTTTACCAGGCATGTTGTGCTGCCTGCCTGTGAGCTGTTTACCAGGCATGTTGTACTGCTGCCTGCAAGCTGTTTACCAGGCATGTTGTGCTGCTGCCTGTGAGCTGTTTACCAGGCATGTTGTACTGCTGCCTGCAAGCTGTTTACCAGGCATGTTGTGCTGCCTGCCTGTGAGCTGTTTACCAGGCATGTTGTACTGCTGCCTGCAAGCTGTTTACCAGGCATGTTGTACTGCTGTCTGTGAGCTGTTTACCAGGCATGTTGTACTGCTGCCTGTGAGCTGTTTACCAGACATGTTGTACTGCCTGCCTGTGAGCTGTTTACCAGGCATGTTGTACTGTTGCCTGTGAGCTGTTTACCAGGCATGTTGTACTGCCTGCCTGTGAGCTGTTTACCAGGCATGTTGCAGGACTCACACAGCACATATTTCAAATCCTTTCAGATGGACTCCAGGGCCACATATCAAACTTCTCAAATTAGGTTTAGTATGGCCTCATTATGCTGATCAGCTGTTTGACTGCGAGCAGAGAGGAAAGAGATGCTTGATAGATGTGTTAGGGTGAAAATCTTTTCATTTGATAGTTATTCAGCTCTGTTACAGAAGAGTATTAGGTCAGAGGAGATGCAAATCTCTGACTTTAATATCAGAAATTCAGAGATTCTTCTCAGAATATTACCCCCTCCTCCCAGCTGCTGTGAAATAAGATACAATTCACCTCCAATGGCCCTAAAATACCCTTCTGTATATTTCAGCTCTGGACCCATTGCGACATTTCAAAGGAAAAGCACACACATACACGCTGTCGGGTGAAAATAAGTGGCTGGCGACTGCACATGTATCGGACAAAGCATGTGCTAGTCTACAACTCTCTCCAGATCGGCAGAGGGGGTGGAGCAATGGCCGGAACAGCATAGGGAATTGGTCAAGTACAATTGGGGAGAAAACGGGGGGGCATCCGAAAAAAGAAGAGGAAAAATTGCTGTCTGTGTGTGTGTGTGTCTGGGCAGAACCACCTGTTTTGCTGGGTTTGCTCTGCAGCCATTTACATGAAAGATAAGAGGTATTTGCCTTGGCTATGACTTGTTAAGTACAGATCTGTCTGAAAGGCCCGGGGTCGCCTTTGGGTCTCGATACATAGATGGATAAATAAGTCTGGAAATTATTTGAAAAGAAAAAACATGGAGGATGATGCTTGACTAATGTCAGCTGTTTGATTTGTTGTAAGATAAACAAAAAAAATAAGTTGCCCTTGTTTGAGGGAACTGTTTCAGAACAACGGTCTCAGTCTGAGGATTTATTTTGCCTGTATATCCATCTCTCTGTTCAACATTAAATTATTATAGAGCTTTTTGTACATGGTGGCATAATGTAATCAAAATGTAATTAAAAAGAAATCTGTTAAGAGGGACAATATATTGAATTTAAACTACTAGAATTCATGTTTTGTTGTTTCTTGATATGTTGTTTCTGCTTATGTTGTTTTTGTGTTTGTTTCATGTGATGCTTAATAGGCCGGTTGCACAGACATGACACCGCTCCCTCCTTGACACAAATCAGCTTTCACAGACCGCTCAGAACAGCCTGTCGTCTTGTCCTGTTTTTTCACAGACCTCTCAGAACAGCCTGTGGATGAAATCAATCATAAATCATAAAAGATGTTTTCAGCCACGTCAAGATGAATGAGTGCTTAAACTAAAAGTTCAAGGCATCAGGTTTAATGTTGTGAATGCACATTAGTCCAGGATTCTAATTAAAATGTTATTTGCTTCAATGTTAGCATTTTCTTTCAGATATTTTTTTTCTACTTGTTTTTTTAATTTATTTCAGCACTTCATTTATCTCAGATCATTTTTAATATTCTGTCTATTTTCTGTGATTAATTATTTTTATATCGTTTTATATAGTCTACGACTATCCAGATTGGCAGATGGTGTGGAGCAACGACCGGGACAGCAGGGGGAAATGGCCAAGTACAAATGGGGGGAAATCTCTAATTTTTTATGTTTTTATTACACTCCGATCCCTCTGAAACAACACGTAAATGTATATCTGTTTATTTCAAGGTCTTGAGGAAATTTTCACTTTAATCTGATCCGGCCTAGTTATCAGTATCATGGACTCTGTTCTTACTAAACCAAATTACATTGTTGTTTATGAAAATGTTCCACATAAAGACCTTCTCCTGGTTTGATCCAAGCTGTGTCTGTGAAACCAGTCCAACATGTAAACTATTTGTGATGTGTTCTCAAGTGCACGTTTTCTATATTTGCATTTTGTATTGTAATCCCTTCTGTTTCTCTTATTGCTTTCATTGGTCTGGTCTCTCTTTTATATTGTACATATACTGTCTGCATTCTTTAGATCCAGCTGCCTCATTCTAACTTTGGTGAATTTTGATGTTTACATTGAATCAGTGAATTAAAGTAATAACAGGCTTGTGTTGTGGTGTGTTAATACCAGTTGACATGCATGCACACACACACACACACACACACACACACACACACACACACACACACACAATGAATGGAGTGTGCATTTCAGGACACATCGCCCTAACGATAACCACTACTTGCCTAACCCTAACCACTAGTAAATCAACCTTTTTCCAAATGAACACAAAGACACAGCTTTTGTCCACAATTTGACAAGCCGTCACCAATTAACTGGTCTTTCAGGCCCTGGTAGGCAACACTAATGCTATGATAAGCTTTTGATACTACCACACACAGACACACTATAGTGTGACACTAGAACTTGGATGACGGCCTTATAAGAGGCTCAGCCCATGACTAAGTCTAACCACCTGAGAGAGCACTATGGACACACACACAGTGCCCCTGGTATGCGAGTAATGTATGTATGTAAAACCACAGGAGTCTTGCAGAGAAAGGTAATTTAGATTTGAATAGCAAAATAGTAAATGATCCCTGACAGGGCCTGGTTAAGCCTAGATACAGCTCAATATACAGTAATAAGCTGTTATTTGGAAGGAAAGAAGAGATCATGCTGTTGATGGCTGATATAATTAATTAAACAAACATACTGTTCAAAAGAGTTGTCTAAACTCTTTTTTATCTGGGGGTTTCTATCTGGAGGAAGTCCCAGGGGAGCATGGGGAGAACATGCAAATTTCTGCACACAGAAAGGCCCTTTTGACGAGCCCGTCTGGGCAGTGGGCACTGAGGACATGGGGATGGGGACACACACTCAGCGCCCACAGCTTCCCAGGCAGAAATCAAACCCAGGACCTTCTTGCTGTGTGGGCGACAGCACTACCACTGCGCCACTGTGACCCTGGTTGTCCTGTCCTCCCTGTTGTCAAAACTTTGAGGTTAGACCGTTTTTTTCTTGACTGCAAGGGCTCTTACAGTAAAATAGTAATAGTGTGCATTCAAATTATTTACCAATTTGGTTGTAAAAATGAATGAAATTATCTAGTGTGTGTGTGTGTGTGTGTGTGTGTGTGTGTGTGTGTGTGTGTGTGTGTGTGTGTGTGTGTGTGTGTGTGTGTGTGAGTGTGTGTGTGGGGGGGGGTTCTGTCTGCATTCCACATGATTTTGCTGATCTTAAGTTTTGTGTGAAAAATCTGTAATCTTGCACTTGTAGGCTAGTTACACACACTCAGTGTTGGGCAAGTTACTTTCAAAATGTAATATACTACATATTACTAGTTACTTTCATTTGAAAGTAATAAGTTACTTTACAATATTACTGTCTGTGTAGAGTAACTTGTTACACTGTTTTTGCATTACTTTCACCTAATAACAGCAGTAACAGAATGACATCGCCGCCCCGGAACCATCCCGAAAAATAATTTCAACCCTCTTGAAGTCAGTGTAAACCATCCAAAGTTCTAAATGTTATCCTTTTCCTTTGTTATTGTCATCTATAGTGGTTATTTGCAAAAACACACAATTTGATTAGGAAATGATTGTATCTTTACTTAAGTAACTCAAATTGTAACTTGCATTACTTGGCAAAGTAACTGGTATAATATTACTGAAATCCTATTGATAATAAGTTATATTACTGAGTTACTGCTAAAAGTAATATAGGCCTATGTAATATAGGCCCTTTTACTTTTGTAATGAGTTACCCCCAACACTGCACACACTCAGTTAAAGTTTCTGTAGCCTACTGATGATGCTTAAATTGAAGCTTAGACTGCTTGGACTGTAGAAAACACTTTTTAATTAGATTGAGAACATTACAAAGTTTGATGTAGACAGGATCAGATCCGTGTTACAAATCATTCATTCACTTCATGTAGCCTATTTCTACCAGAGATTTGATGTATAATAGTGAGTGTAGTGGCTAGGGCTACTCTAATGACATTAGGCTACATGAATTGTTCCTCCATCCATTCAAGCAGCAGTTTACCTCCAACACATTTCGCCAATCGCCATCCTCTCCCCCTCTGTGTTTCTCACATATCTTGTTTTATCTTTGTGGGTTATCAATAGAAACCAGCTGAAAATTTAAGCGTGACAACCACTGTCGCAGTTTATCATCACATCAGTAGGCTATGGAAAATCAATGATTTTTTTTTCTTCCCCCCAGTCGACGCGCGTATCCGAGGCAGCTCCAGGGCAGAAACCCACGGGAGAGAATAACTGCGCGTCCAAGGTCGGACTGTCGGCTGGAGTCCTGGTTGGAGCCGTCAGGTTGGAGCACGACTGAGGGACAGACAAGAGTGAAGTTAGCCAGAACATCTCCGGAGATTTTTCCCATTTTATCATCAAAATAAAAGTTCTGCACGTTTGGAAATTTAGGAGCCGCTAAGTAAGTAGCCTAGGCCTATAACAAACATGTTTCTTCTATTCTTGTTAGGCTATTGTCTGTCAATTTTTGTAACTTTATAGGCTACTAAATTGTAGTTTGCAAAATGCTTTATGATTTAATTTTAATGGTAGCCTAGCCTATAGCCTAGTGGGGCAGCTTTAGCTAAAAAAAAATCATAACAATGGATTTTGCGATAAAATACACTAGGCTACATACAAACCATAGCCTACATTTATTATATTAAGGAATTCAAATTTGGAACTTTAGAATTGCTCAAAGCTGCCTTCGTCTCACAATTCCTAGGTTTGGGCAGTTATGGCAATCATTTATTTTGAGTCTTGAATTGTGACGAAGGAAGCTTTTCTGAGCAATTCAAGTTCCAAATATGAATTCCAGGCTCGTCATAAGAAAAGTATGATTTTACACCAAGATCATCCATATCAGATTAGTCTACACAACTTTATTGCAGTTACACTTTCCATTGGCTGCAAAAAATGGCAATTTTTTATTTCAAAATTCATGATGCCCAATTTGGAATTTTTTTAATGCTTTTGTCCAAGTGTACCAAATTGTGTTTTTATCGCAAAATGCACAACTGTTATGCTTAATGCCCTAAAGCGTTTTTCACAGAGGCAGAATTGAGTTCAAGTTCAGGCTGATTTATAGCCTACAATCAATCACTCCATGTAGCGTAATTCACTACAAAAACAATGGTCTGTTTGGGGAAATTGGCCTATCTTCTACTTCTGCTATCTATAGGCTACTTCTGCTGCCTGCTGGAACCGTTTGATCTTCCCTTTGGTACCACCTCCCGTTCACAGCTACCTGAGTCTGTCTTGTCCATCCAGCTGTATGGGGGAAAGTGTTGCTGTTCTTCACCCAGCCATCGCCCGATTTCTCAGTGAGTGGACCATTGATAGAGTGGACAAACGTGGTTTCTCAATTCATACACATTCATAAATACGCCTCTTTTAAAGAGCTGTAGGCTATCATTGCTCATGTCCCAACAATGACTTTGCTGGAAATTACCAGTCTCTTGGCATGAGACGCATGGCCGGTTAGCTCAGTTGGTTAGAGCGTGGTGCTAATAACGCCAAGGTCGCGGGTTCGATCCCCGTACTGGCCACATGAGTTTTGAGTGAGATGCAAGTAATTGATTGTGCAGCAGTTAGTTGGTAAATGATTTGAGCAGTGTTTGACCGATTAATATGACGTTGTTGTCAAGTTGAAACGGTCCTCCTTCGCACGGTCGACGCAGCTTTTATTTTGAAAATTATGTTCTTTCGTTCCGTGTAGGCTACTTGACAAATTGTCCATTTGCTTTCTACAGATTCCCCCATAAACATATTCCTTATTTTCAATTTGGAACTTTAACCAAGAAAAGTAAATAAACAAACAAATGAAATAAAAATAAACATTGCAGTGTGTGTATTTGGCTTCTTATTTTGGAAAGCCTGCCCGGAAGCTTCCTATGTTGTGTTGTGTGTGTGTGCACTGCTTGTGCTTGACGCTGGTGTGTGCCTTGCTGACAGAGGAGCAGCAGGGGTGGATGATGGCGTTGCCGTGGCTGCTGCTGGTGGAGCTGGCTCTGTACGCCAGCTGCTTCGTCTGTGGGATCGTGACCGCCGCCTCTCTCACCATCAGCCAGGTGACACAACTCACTAACTGATCACATGTTGTTGCTGCATGTTGCTTTTCTACTAACGCACTTAACGTTACTTACTTCTTCTTCCGGGTAGGTTCACTTTTGGTGTGCGCGTATCTGTGCTAGAAAGTTAAAAGTTCACCAAACAGCCGTCTCTAACGAAAATTAACTAATACTCTGTGGTATTCAGTAGTGCGATTATATTGACTTAATTGTAGGCCCTTTTACTATCCTCTGGTGTCATAGACTGTGATATTTGTATCATTAAAAAAAGGTATTACTAGCACTTTTTCCAACTTTTTCAACAAACATTATGCATTTTAAAGCTCGGCTACGTCATCGGCCATCAAACACCAAACATATTTTTTTTGGGATGTGATGCGTGTAAAAAGTTGCGCAGGGGAGCGACAAAAAGAAGACGCGCTTTCACTTTCCTCTGATTTCCTGTAGTCAAAAGGCTCATGTGCATCACGAGACCTGTTGTACTTTCCATACACTTTATCTGTTGGTTCTTCTACACAGTATCTATCTCACAGAAACTTTATAAAAAGACCCTATGGGACTATTCTAGCAGGACATTTGCAGCCTGCCACTGGGTGTGCTAAGTTAGTTATGTATCCAGATACTGTTCTTATCATGTGACCAGAGGTCCTCGTGTCCAATTATTCCTTCACCTCTTTATTGAAGTCAGATGAGCCATGCTGCTGCTGCTGCTGCTGCTGCTGCTGTTGTGTGTGTGTGTGTGTGTGTGTGTGTGTGTGTGTGTGTGTGTGTGTGTTAATGCATTTGCCCATTCGCCCGTAACCTTAACCATCACAACTAAGAGGCCATTTACACCTGGCACTAACATGCTTTTCTGTGATCAGATTGCAATCGGATAGTGCTTGACCACATAAGCCCGATTCTTTTACACCTGGCGTTAGCATGCATTTTGGGTGATCAGATTGCAATCTGATCACCCAAAACGGTTGTCTTCTCAATCCGCATACAGTTGCTGTATGCGGATTAAGACATGCGGATTGAGAGGTCACATTGCATTTACAGTACACTTGTGGTCAAGCACTATCCGATTGCAATCTGATCACAGAAAACACATAGTGCCAGGTGTTAATGCCTAACGACCATGTTTAGGCCTAACCCTTACCTAAACCCAATTCTAACCTAGTCTTAAGTCTTCAAACAGGTGAAGGTGTGTGAGAAAGTTAGGACCGGCCAAAATGTCCACACACACACACACGCGCGCGCACGCACGCACGCACACACACACACACACACACACACACACACACACACACACACACACACACACACACACACACACGCACAGCACAGCACATGAGAAATCTAGATTTCTCATTTCTCCTATTTTCTTATTGCTACAACTCCCACAATATAGCAGTGAAGTTAATAAAACAAATTACCTCCTCCTCTTCTCTCTCCCTCTCTCTCTCTCTCAGGGTAATCTTGGAGGTCTGTGTATGCTGTATGGCTCGGTCAACTACAATACAACAGCAGACGCCATCTGGGCAAAGTCTTCCAGTCCGACATCTCTGTGTTACTTTGTGTCGGCGATATCGGTCTTAGTGGCAGTAGTGTGTTTCTCACTGTCCCTCTACTGGTTATACACCTGCTGCATCGATGGAGAGATCCGAAGGTTTGTGTTTGTGTGTGTGTGTGTGTGTGTGTGTGTGTGTGTGTGTGTGGTCAATCTACCAGTGCTGCCCACTCTTTGTCTCATTTCCTTGATTGCTCTATTGCAATACTTCACCATTTCATTTGACAGATTAAATGGCCTTTCCAGTGTAGTCCAAAGGTGGCGATAGCTCCAGTGAGAGGTGTGAAGTGTGTTTGGTACATCTCTAGTATCAAGCCAACCTTGTTTCGCCAGCCACAGATTACAGCAGGCAAAGCTCATGTAAACTGCAGCCTTTACATTTGCATGGCTGGAAGAGGTTGGAGGATCTCTGTTTTAGGGGAAAATGGAGGTTTGGGCATCTGGCAGACCGAGGATCAGGTGGAGTGAATACATCTCCACGCTGGCCTGGGAATGCCTTGGAAATGGAAGTTTGACGCCCCCTGCTGGAACGGCTACCTTCGCGACGCGACTCCGGATAAGCGGCTGAAGATGGTTGGATGATCACAAACTTCATCAATTTTGCAGTGTTTGGTCAATTGTGAAAGCGCAATTCACACATCTGGCTGACAACTTGAATGTTCAAACAAGATTTGCGCTATATGGATTTTGAAGGCTAATAATATCTACTGATGCTTTTGGATTGAAGCTGATTGAAGAATTTAGTGTTTCTACCAGACTTGTATTCTTGTCAGCGTGTTAAAAGCCTGAAATAGCAGACAGTCATGAGACACTCAAACTCTCCATAGAAACCCAGACTAATGACATTCTTTTAGGGTTAGCAGCTTATTGCCTCGATATAGAGCTCAACGCGTCACGTGACACTCGGCATGCTAGAAATGAGTGTGCGATATTTTCTAGTCATACAGATTTGTGGCTTCTACAGTAACATATACCAGTGTTTCGCAAACTAGCTAGCTCGTGCTAAGTCTACCTTGGATGGCACTGTTGAGCTCTATATGTGCATTAAGGTTGTCAAAAGTATGGTTAGTAAAGATTTGAAACGGATACAATACTCATTTGCAACACTACCAATACCAGCAGTTATTTCTCTTAATGAAAAATCAAACATACTATTGATTTTTCCATCCCTATCATTGGTGGGCATCTGCTGCTTCAACAAGCTCTAAGTGTTCTGATAGGCTAATGATTAGAGCCTGGGGAATCTGCTGTGTAAGTGCGTTTTTTTGTTTTAGTTTTTAACGAGTTTTATTGGGCCTAGTTTATGAAGAAGCGTGCGTCTGTCCGTCCAGCTATCTTTGTTTATTTTTATGCCTCTTGATGTTGTCATCGCCCCCCCCCCGGGGGGTAAACACAGGTGCAAGCAAAACACTAATGAGGGTTTCCAACTTTCATGATTGGAATTTGGAAACCCTCATTAGTGTTTTGCTTGCACCTGGGTTTATGCTGCCTTTTCGACACAAAATGGCCCCCGTGAAAAGGATCTATTGTTACCACCCTAATGTGCATACTGTAGATGTCATATAGTTTGACATCACTTCCTAGTTAGATCAGAGGTTGTCATAACACTTTATTCCTCTTTAGCTCTTCCTTGTGTTCTCTCCCTCCAGTTCCTGTCTTCACAACAAGCCTGCTGTGTCTCACTCGTTCTCACGCTCTTTCTGTTTACCCTCTCTCTCTCTCTCCCTCTCTCCCTCTCTCTCCCTCTCTCTCTCTCTCTCTCCCCCTCTCTCCCTCTCCCTCTCTCTCTCTCTCTCTCTCTCTCTCTCTCTCTCTCTCTCTCTCTCCCCCTCTCTCTCTCTCTCCCTCTCTCTCTCTCTCTCTCTCCCTCTCTCCACAGGGAGCGCATGTGGATGAACCTGACCCTGGGTGTGTGTGCCGTCTTCCTGTTCTTCCTGCTCATCACGGGGTGCATGTTGAAGATCGGGCGCGACTCGCTCTGCCTCTCCGTCAAACAACACGTTCCCAACATCACCAGGTGACCTAGACACACACACACACACACACACACACCAGTCACACGCATACCCCCACGTACACACACACGCATGCATGGACATGTACACACACGCCAACCCATTCAAGCACAAATGAAACCAAGAACAACATTCAGTTCCCTATGAGCTTTAGGGCACCACTATTAAATACAGCTACAGCAGAACTGACAATAAAATCCACCCTTTCTCTCTCCGTTGTACTTTAAAGCTTGTGAATGTCATTTGTTTTTGTGGCCGTCGTCGTGTTACCGACCTTTTTTCCCCCCGTGACTGTTCTCGCCTCCTTGCCAGCCGCTTCTTTTCACCTGACAGCGGGGAGCTTCACCGGCAGGACGTAGCACGTGGGAGGGTCACGCTATTCCCACCATTCCCTTCCGTCCCGAACAGGCGCCCCCCGACCGACCACCGGAGGCGCTAGTGCAGCGACCAGGACACATACCCCTAATCCGGCTTCCCACCCGCAGACACAGCCAATCGTGCCTGCATGGACGCCCGACCAAGCCGGAGGTAACACGGGGGCGCGAACCTGTGACCCTCGTGTTGGTAGGCAGGGAATCTACCGCCGCAGCACTAACCCCGGACGCCCTCACGTCTTCTTTTTTAATAAATTCAGCAGCAGCACTGTGCAAGCTGAACGCAAGGGACAGCGCAGGGTTACAGACACTTTTCGTCTTGGTCGAAAAGTCCTGACCCGGACCGGCAAAGGAGGAATGTGTAATGTTCCGCATTCACTAGCTCCTAATTGATTATTTTGAGCTCCAGTGCCCGTGATGTTATGCATGCAACATATTTCTGTGTCTATGGGACTTGCAGCTTGTGTGTCATGGTTCATCCTCTGTGAAATGAACCACAAGTTGCTGCTTTGTCCGTAGACTGTGACTTCTGTGCTGTTTGAAATTGAATTCTCTCTGGGTCAGCACAGTTTATAAGCGTACTAATTGTAGATACAAGTACATTGAAAAAGACAAATCCCACACACCCATGGAATGAAGGCGGGGCAAGGGAGAGTGGCCACCACTATGGCTCCTGGCTGGGGTCACTAGACGACCGAACGAACACAAAGGGAGCATCATGTTGGGGTTGCTGTCCCTTCTCCAGGAACTCTGACATGTAAAACAAGTGTAAAGTGAAAGCAGGAAACAGGCCCAGGGCATTATAAATCACTCTGTTGGAGAAATCCATCAACCTATTGATTTAGCCCCCACAGTCAGCCGGACCAATCAGCATCCAGAGGCAGCTACTGTATGGGCGGGATTGAGGTGTGAGGACAGTCAGAGCCATAGAGATAAAAAGAGTTGTAAAGAGTCCTCTCTATTCACTCCAATGGACCCTTTTTTGTTTACACCTCGCAATTCATAGCTTTCAAGGGGCGTTACGTGCTGCCGGGAACGCCCACCTGGCGGTCAAAAAAAAACTTGTTGATTCCGTTGCCTGCGAGTCGACTCACGCTGTTTGTTCAGCCAAAGTGCCGCATAGCCTACCTGTTGTGCTATCGGTTGCACTAAACCGACGAGGAGACACGCCTGGCTTGTGTTTTACAGAATCCCGTCGGAGAAAGAAAGGAGAAGGTTGTGGATTTGTGCGACGTGGTTCAGTCGCTGGGGGCAACATTTTTTTGCTTTTTTTTCTACCATCAAAGTACACACGTCTTTGCTCTTTGCGGCCAACATTTCATCAAAGGTAAGCTCAAGTAACGTTAACGGGGTATTAATCATTATTGTAACGTTACTTGAGCTTACCTTTGATGAAATGTTGCCCGCAAAGAGCAAAGACGTGTGTACTTTGATGGTAGAAAAAAAATCATTTTTTTTTCCCCTGCCCAGCGACTGAACCACGTCGCACAAATCCACAACCTTCTCCTTTCTTTCTCCGACGGGATTCTGTAAAACACAAGCCAGGCGTGTCTCCTCGTCGGTTTAGTGCAACCGATAGCACAACAGGTAGGCTATGCGGCACTTTGGCTGAACAAACAGCGTGAGTCGACTCGCAGGCAACGGAATCAACAAGTTTTTTTTTGACCGCCAGGTGGGCGTTCCCGGCAGCACGTAACGCCCCTTGAAAGCTATGAATAGTTCCTGGAATTAAGGTTCTATCTGGATTAAGCAGCGCTGTAGAGATGCGGCAGAATGGGCCGTTTGTGATGTACTTTGAGAGGGTCGGATGTTCAAAGAATCAAATTGTATTATTAGCTTTATTTTATGCATTCAAACGTACTTCCTGGAACTATTCCCGACGCACACACTATAGCTACGTGAGTCATGTGACTATCAGGGATTTGGGACTTCCGTTGGTGCCACTCTCTTTTTAAATGACTTTTGACAGCATTGAGAAGGGAGCCGTGATAGACGGTGAAAGACAGATGGTTCATCCAATCATACCTGCCAGGTATTTTTTTAAACGTGCCTGCCCTTTTCCAAACACTTTCCAATGACGACATATCAGATGCTTCAAGAACAACACCTGATAGTAACTTCATACTTACAATAAGTAAGTATGAAGTTTCTATCATGTGGTGTTCTTGAGGTTTTGTGTTCCTCTATAGAAGAGTTGATCTGATCTTACCGCATGTATTTGCAGACTTGTTCCTTCTTCTTTTTTTACAGTCCATGGCTGAAACTGAAACTCTTCTGTGTGTTTTTCTCTCTTGTCTCTCTCTCCAGCTGTGAGGAAGCCCAGTTCAGAAAATGGGCCAGTCCACTCAACGGAGCTCAGTTCTACACCAGTCTACACAAAGCTGAGGTGAGCAAGCCGCATTCTCCACCACAGCATTTTAGGTTTTAGGTTGAGCCACCTGGGTCCAGCTAACTCACTGTCAGTGAGTGTGTCAGTGTCTCTTTATGCCTGTTCGCATCAGCACCAGCATAGCCTCGCTTGCCAGACTATCTCCACACGTCGTTTCGCGCTGTACTACTAACTAGCACAGGAGAGAGTCTGGCTCTACTTACTCTCACTCTGGCATAGCGGACAGTTTCAGATGCTGTGTTAAGGCTTTTGCACACCAAGTCCGTATTTTCGTCCGAAGTTGACACACGAAAAAAAAAAGAATACGACCCCATTTATGTCAATCATCATTGACACACCGAGTCCGACAATTACGTCCGTCATTTAAGTTTTCGGACGAGGTTCGATTTTCTGCGTTTTTCGCATCAGCCAATAGATTTTTGCGAGCTGGGACCCCGTCTGTGTTTTCAGATGACGGATTAAAAAACACACATACGAAAACAATCGGACTGTGTGTGCAAAGACCTTTAGTGACTGTGGAAAATAAAAAATGGTCTTGATAATGCATCAAAAAGTTTTGAGATTTCCAAGTGGGCCCCCCTGAGTTAGAAAAGGTTGGGAACTGCTGGGTTAGATGTTAACCTTAACTAAGCTGTCATTACACATACCATAACCACAGATAGGCCTATAAACCACACTTGTCCTTATACACGTCCCATTTCATGTAAAACAAAATGTCCATGCTTCTTTGGTTATAAAGGACTTGGGCGTGCTATATAAACATCATGGAAGTCTCAAAACGCAAATAAAGATAAAGCCAGTAAGGAGTACCAGCCATGTAAGGAGAAATGCCTCCAAACGGGCTGTTTTGACTTCTGTGACATTGTGACATCACAACTTAACACTCATTTAATTTACCCGCTTACAGCGTCACCCACTGCCAACTGAATGCAGACGACGAACCTTGTTATCTGTAGCATAGCTGTGTAGAATGGGGGGAAAAATCCAGAAAACAATCAACTGCACCAAAGTATCCTAACACAGATCATCTTATCGGAGGTCCCGCCCCCTTCCAAACAGTGCATATGAGGGCAGAGACAGAGTGGATAGAAGAAGTCCCACAGAGGCTGGATTTGATTTATTCTTGGGGAAAAATTGGCTACAAAATTCATAACCTTGTTTTAAAAAGCAATGAGATATGTTTTTAAAGTGAAACGCTTCGGTAACATAATTTGAGACCCTTAATTGGTATTTCACTTGTGTAAGAGAAGGAAAGCAGCTCTATGTCAGTCTTAAACCCCTTCAGCTCTCATAGCTTCCCGCCCGCCTGGCCGTCATGCGTGTGGGAACCTATTTTCAGCAGTTAGTTCGCCTTCCAACCCTTATATTAGAAGGCTGTTCAAAGTTCGCTTTCCACTTTCCCGCTGTTAGACGTTAGCTTTCCTACATATACATTTCTAACATCATGCTTGTCACTTTCATTTTCAATTTTTTTCTACTGAATAACCACTAGGGCTGGGAATCTTCATTGGCCTCACGATTCGATTTGATTATGATTGATCTGTCTTCGATTTCATGATGCATCTTGATACAGCTCAAAGTATCGCAGATCCAAGTATCACATCCTCAATTTTCTATATTATTACTGCACATGGCTACTTTTTCATCAATACAAGCAGTCGGATAAATATCAACTGCCTTTTGTATTTAGAAAGTGTCTTAAAATCTGAACGTACATACATTTTAAACATAAACAATTCAATGATTCTTCTGTTAACAGTGCAATTCGATTCCACGTCCGCATAGCGATGCATCTTAAAAACCATTAATTTTGACGCCCCTAATACACACTCTTCATACTTCATACTCAGTGGCAATTTTTCCATTAAAACTTTGGTGGGGCCACACAATATTTTTTATGAGGAAATGGTATATAATCATACCATAGAGATTAGAGATATATATTAAACTGACACCAAACTGCGCATGATGAGACAGAAGGAGAAACAGAGTTTCCTTGCTGTAACCTAACTAGTACCGTTACCAGTGATGAGAAAATGCCAGTAGGATCATGCCATCTAAAAATCACACAACCAATGAATATCTACCAACATATCTTGTCACAAAATATTTCTCTCTCTGCTCCCCTCAGACGGCGGTGTGGGTGAGCTTCTTCTTCTGGCTGATCATCGGGGTGCTGGTGTTCATCCAGAGGGGTGAAGGGGTGAAGATTTTCGGCCTGCACGTGGGAGGGGCAGTAGCGGGGTCCAGTGATCCAGGAGATCCCAGTGAGACGGAGCCCATCTTCAACCGCCCTGCAAAGCCGTAGTGAGGACGGGCGTGTGCCACAGAGGGACACGCAAAAGTTACAACAAAATACAACGTACAAACGTACACATAAACATACAAGGCGCGTTGCCAAGATAGACGTGGGAAAGGGTGATCTTATTTATCTGTAAATGTGTAAATCTTTGGGAATATCTCAGTGGAGCGGTGTGTGAGCACATTTTCCAAGGTATGTCGTTTTCGGACACCAATCGGAGTAACTTGTGATGAATTCAATCCATTTAAATTCAATGAAACTTTGTCTTTGAAAGTGCGACGAAAACGTTTTTAGGTGGGTCACATCCCAAACAAAGTAGAAATACTTGTGCTTTTCGACGAGGATGGGATTCGAACCCACGCGTGTAAAGCACAATAGATTAGCAGTCCATCACCTAAACCTCATCTAGCATGTACAGTTTAGCAAAACAGCAGAAACAACAGCACTGTGTAGGCTTCCAGTTACACCAGTGGTTCTCAACCTGTGGGGTCGCATGGAATTCAAATGGGGTCGCCTAGAGAGAAAAAGTACACCACGCACATTTAAAGGAGAATTTTGGTATTTTTCAACCTGGACCGTATTTTCATATTTTCTTTATAACTAAGTAATGTGAACAGAAATCTTTGAAATTGATGCATTGACCACTGGCACTGGCAGCCGTTTTTCCCACATGCCCCTACTGCACTAAACAAGCTTGTTCTTACCAGTGACAGGATCAGATTATTCCAAAGGGATAGCTTCCATACTGTACCCCTGGTGTAATCCAAGTCTCCACAAGCCCTGAGATGCCAGGTTGACTTGAAAATACGTCATTTACACCCTGTTTTTAGATCAAATCTGCACTGTAGCCAGGTGCTAAAGGAAGAATAAAAAGGGCACATCCAGCTGCATATATATGGATATATTTCAGCTAAAAACAGGGTGTTAATGATGTTTTTTCAAGTCAACTTGGCATCTCAGAATGGAGTAGTATTATTTAGCACTGCAAATACTATTACAAACATTTTTTATTTATTTATTTTATTTTTGGGGTCCCTAGATTTTTGTGACGTCAAAGTGGGGTCACAAGCCAAAAAAGGTTGGGAACCCCTGAGTTACACATTTAGAGTGTGTCTGGAACAGATGAGCCACATCATGCCTAAATTGAGCTGCAGATGTACATGTATCTATTTCACATAACTAACAACACACACACACACACACACACACACACACACACACACACACACACACACACACACACACACACACACACACACACACACATACATACATACATACATAGGCTACCCAAGCCTTTTCACATTTTCTTCCTAGTCCTGCTGTATCACATAACAGTAATCTGTATTTGTCAGTATTTGTTCATTCTATTATATTTTGTTTACATAGACTTGGGAGAAAGTGTATTGCAGGCATTCATTTTGTATTTCATCAGTGTTGTCAAATGTTGCCTTTTTTGTGATTGACAGCTGACATTGTTTCCCACAAATCTTCACTCACTACATCAGTCATTAACAATGCATTATAAAATGTCAAAAATACATGGGCCTCAATATCGAATTCTCAATATTCATTTCATTTTCTGCAAAGTTGCCATTTGCAGAGTTTCTTTATTTTTTGTGTGGACTCTGGTAATTTGCTAATGTGTTTTTCTACTTGGCACTACAGAACTGCGTTTTCATTTTTATGTTGTCTGTGTTTTTATGATTATGAATTGAAGTTTCTCTTGTCTTTTGGCTTATTTTCCTCTTGAAGTGAAACTTCACCCTGAGACAGAATTCACATGTGAACCAAAGTCCTGTATCTCATGGTTGTGTTTGTATTAAGGCTACTACACATATTTCTTTTTAAACCAATAAACCAAAGTGTTTAAATACACTGAGCCATCCTTGTTTGCTGCTATTGGAGAATAGAGTGGCGCGCTACCTCCCTCTGCTGGTTGATGAGAGAGATTGCACCTCAGCACATGGAAGTATTTATCCTGCTTTTGCATCATTTTCCAAACAATTCCTCGCTGGAATCAGTTTGTGAGAAATAGGCTACCCTAGGCATTGGAGATGTCATTTCAAAGCATCAGCAATGTCTTATTTTACACTTGACTGTTTCATTTGTTTATTCACGTGGGCTACATGTTTTAATGTTTAAAAGGCAAAATAAAAATTATACTATAAGAGCTTAATTTAAAAATGAAATGCATGTGTCCTGCCTGTCTCGTTATTCAGAGAAATCCATTATCCAATAGCTCGACGTTGGCAATTAAAATCTTGCATGATCATACAGTCTCTTATTGATTTTTAAATGCTCAAAATATGTCCCCATCACTGTTGCATTGACTGGTAATGTGGTCAAAATGATTACTGCAGATATTCTCTACATTTTCTTTATAGAATAGTCGAATACTCGTATTGGACAGTCGAATTTGATTCGACTGGCAGAGTTCTGAGTCGAGGACAGCCCTACTTGAAGCCATGTCGTTATTAGACTGTTTTATTAGGCTTATGGATAGAGACAATTTAAGTTACATTGGCTTTTCTCTATCGCAGCCAATCATTCATCTGCATCTGCAGCTATATATGAGGCTGATTTGTGAATGTTTGAATGTTCTTGAGCTTTAGGATCTCGTGCTGAGTCAAGGCAAAGCAGTACTCCATGCTGCTGCTGCTTTGGTTTAGTAAACAATTGCTCTGCCTCTAGGATCAAGCTTGTTGGCTAACTCCTACTAAATTAGGAATTGTCAACAGATGGTGTTTTGAGGAGACTCACCATCTCAAAGTGAATGTAATGGGAGGGACACACATGTCAGATACAGTAGCTACTTAAATCAAATAGCAACAATTATGCATAATGTAGTAGCTCAGATTCTGATCTAATTTTTTTTAAAAATCTGATTACTGTCTATTATTACTCTATTTTTTTTTTAAACCCATATAATCTTTAGAATTCAGTCAAGACAGGGTAATGGTCTTAATAACCCAATATGTTCAAGATGATCATGACCAACACCTCCTGCTGAAAATTAAGTGACAAAAGTGCATAATTGCTAGGTTTGAAGTGCTATGACGCCACCTTCTGGAGACTAGAGCAAATCACATGGACTGTGGGAACTCAGGCAGCTTGCAAGTGCAGCTAAGTTCCCAGATGAAGTCATGTTCATCTGTGCTCCAATTTGTTTTGAATACACAAATGTAAACCTGCACATAAAAATCCAATTTTTGATTTAAAATTCCATGCATGTGCTTATACTTTTTTTTTTTAGAAGCATGACCACTACAAGGCGACTCTGGAAAGAGCATTTATTTCACACCATCATACAAAACTACTGTGACAGGTTGAAGGCATTTTCATAAGGTTATTTACAAAACCCAACATACACAGTACCCATACACTTCCTAAATCCCACCCCCAAATATACTGCCGGTTCACAATATTGTAGTGGCATTCCTAGCTGCAGATCAGCGGCTCCATCTCAACAGTCTGCAGTAATGTCCTTCCATTCTCTCGAATGGCTTGGAAAGATTTGTTAAAGATCTGTTGCTCCAGTTGTTTATAAAATAGGAGAAGAGGCAAGGGGAGGAAGTCAATGCGCACTAATGAGACAGATTGAGACTACAGCCAGGTCCAATTTCTTTAGCAAGGTCAGTGCTTTCAATCATTAAGAGTTGCTGATTTCATCAACGCTTGAATCCACCCAAAATTTTATTCTAACTGCTTGATGGGCCCCCACATGTAGATTGATTCTTTTGAAAGTCCTCTTTCCAAATCATCCGTGTCATCTGGGTGTTTAACCCATCAGGTATCCTCTGAAAAGAGAAGAGGCACATTTGTAAGGACTGTGTGACACATCCAAGGGTCCAACTACGAAAAACCTACCAGTAATTTGTCATGAATGCCAAATGCGGAAAAACAAGGGATTGTTTTAACTATCACTGCATACAGTATTATTTCAGGAGAGCATTGCAGAGTATTATATTAAATACTGTACATTTTAAATGTATTGTTGCATGGTGTGCCCTCCATATCATGTAAGTCAGAATGAAATGTTAAGAAGACTGTATTAAGGCTTTTACACACCAAGAGTGATGCGAACAGCACAAATTTGCGAGGCTTTTTGTTGTTAAGATTGCCACTAGTACAGTATGTCATTAATGTTAATGTTTGCACATGCTTATATCACGGTTTTATTAGATCTACCCAATTCACCCATTTTGTGTCTAAAATGCGGAAAGTAACGCGGGTGCAAGCTAGCACCCGCCCCCGGATCACCAAATGGATTGGAAGTTGGAGACCCTCATTAATCTTCTGCTTGCACCTGTGTTACTTCCTGCCTTTTAGACACAACATGGGTGAATTGGGTGGGAAGTGAAAAGGGCTAATGTGTACCTTTTCCCTACAGAGTGCACTATGCCACTCTCAAACAACAATTTGACATTCAAGAGTAGTGTAAATGCACCCAGCTTTTATATCCAGGTAATTTTGCAAAGCAGGCAAACTTTGGGGTGTGGTTAACATAAATATTACTAGATATACAGAGATCTTCACGTTGGTGGAAAACATGCATAAAAATAAAGACTTACGGCAACTTCATGCGCATGAATACCCGGGCCATGAAGAAGCTGAGGAGCACGCTGACAAACCCAATGAAGAGCAACAGGAAGCGATTGAGTTTGGGAATGTTTGGCGCGTTGGAGCGGTCCAGGATTATAAAGCCCAGGCCTCCCATAGTGAAGAGGAAACTGGACGCCAGTCCTTCCATAATGTACTGGCCGTTTACTCTGGAAAGGAAATGTGGCTGCATTAGTGAGGCTTTGCCTTGTCTGGCTAGTGCACCAATCACAAGTGTTGTGTGAGATGACAAGACCAATTAGAGCTCAACAGTCACGTGACACTCATGATGTAGCTTTGGTTCCGGAAAACTATTTCCCCATTCCTTTTCTCCATCGCGATTCGAAAAACCCTTATATAAAAGAGTTTTAAGCCTGGAACCAATCCAACCAGTCAGTTACAGAATCGTGACCTTAAAACATTTGATTCAGAGAGCGCGCGCGCGTGTACACACACACACACACACACACACACACACACACACACACACACACACGTACGTAGCATTGAGCTCTGTGTGCATCTTTCTGCAGCAAGGGGGGCCGGTTGGGTAGGGTAGAAGGGACACAGGTGCTAGTTTATTTTCTGAGTGAAGTTACTACTCATCCCATATCGTGAGAGCGAGGCGGGCGCAGATTTGGAGCGAGGCGCCGCAGTTGCTCCCCACCAACTGTGCCCGACTGCACAGCGCAGAGGATGACGAGAAACGCATCGAGCTGATCGCCCATTGGTTCAACACAGGTGCATCACAAACCCACAGTGAAGTGTAGAAACTTCAATTTTATATCTATTCCAAGCTGTCACTCCATATTTTACATAAATACCACCTGTAATGCCTACATTAAAATAAAAATAGGTAATCTAAAGGGCCGGGTCATTTGAGCAGTGAGTGTGGGTGGCGCTAATGCATGTTTTAATTCGTTTAGAAACCGCTATTAAAAAAAACTGTAGAAGAAGAAAAGCAGCAGTGAGTGTGCAGTCGGGGGTGTTCGCCTGACTGCGCTCGGCTGCTCTCGTCTGATTTCCAGGCGAGGCAGCAGTCAACTCAAACGAGCCTAACATTACACTTTAGGATTTTGGGTGGTGTAGTACTTCTTTCTCCATGACATAAAAAGGGGATGATATACAAATGTGTGGCTTCTACAGGAACATTGTTTCCCCTGTAGCTCGCCTGTGGTAAGTCTACCTTAGGTGGTTACGACATCCTATATACCAAGAATGCGAAGTCTCTGTGTGTGTGTGTGTGTGTGTGTGAGTGAATGAGCAGAAATTGTGTTCGGCCACACATATGCCATTTTACATGGGATGGCGCTGAATCTTTCAGTAAGTGTAAAGAGCACCCCTCCAGTTGACTTAACACAGTGATATTTTTTTATTAGTTAATTAGGGCCGATTAATGGCCGAAATTGCAATGGCTGCCCAGATTAGTGGCAGAACTCGCGATGCTGCGTGCGCAATGGCTGCGCAGCCTCCACCGGTCACACAGGAAGCACACACATCAATGCAACACTGGCTAATAATATGGCTAATAATCTCAATGTAGAATATGAATGGGGAATTATTCTTCTGCAACCAAAGTGTCACGTGACTGTTGAGCTGTATTGGCTTCAGTTAAATATGATTTGAGATGCTGAACCTGTACTGACGACGTCATACCGTCTGTGACTGACATACCTGTATGCCAAAAAGGCAACTGGCCGCTGGTGCCCGTGCTCATCAGTCATTGAACCCACACTCGGCGGCTCCACAATCACATCGTAGATGATCCCTACAGAGGAGAAAATAATACTGGTTTTACAGAGGGGTCATGCCAGGAAGCGACAGAGATGGGGACTTCTTGGACTCGCACACACAGTGACTTGAGACTTGAGTTGGACTTGACTGTTTGGGACTTGTGAACGATCTTTATTTTGTTGTTTTGTTTAGGTTTTCTTTTTTGGTGCATTAACATTAAAGAAATGTCTGGCAAGAGTGTAATGACATTAAAAGTTAATCAGACATACCTTGTTATTGAAAAACTAGATTACAGCTATTATGGGCATGCCTAATGTCAGCCATGTTTTCCTGTTACTGAGTAACTATATCCATTTTTTAGCCACCCTCTCTATTTTATCAGTTACTATTAACTTTAATTGAAAGCTTTCAACAACAAAAATCCATATTGGATTGCAATAGCATGTTTAAAGTGATCATATCCAACTAATCAATGCTAATAAGGAGTGATGATAACATGCATCTACTAATAAAAAGAAAGACAGGCAAGTTAATTTTGTATCTTTGGCTCACAGGAGTAACGGTTGAATGATATAGTATATTAACGTTATCTGACTAACGTTATTATCTAAACATTAGTTAACTTCAAAATAACAAGGAGAGTGTGTTTTGGCATGAAAATCAGATGCTAGCTAGCTAGCTAGTCTTACATTAGCTTAGCATAGAGCGTCCATTTACCTCCAGTGATGAGAAAGTACGAGACAATAACGATTGCATACACCGTCATTGCAGACGGCATGTGCAGCCACGAAGGCTTCTTCAGTTTGATGTTTGGACATTCAAGCACAGCATATGGTAAGCCGTATAGAGTCTCCATGTCCCTTTCCAACGGTACAGCTGCCTGCCTAGTAGAATCTGGTTGCAGCAGCAGCAGCAGCTAGGTTGACGTGTCCAGGAAGCGATCCCCCCCAGGATGGTAATAATCATAGGGAAGGCATGACCCGCCCTTCTCTGCCTCTGATTGGCCTAGTAAAAGACGCAGGATAGCCAAGCGAATGTGATTAGATAAACGTTTGACGCTAGGCCAATCAGAGGCAGAGAAGGGCGGGTCATGCATACGCCAACCTGAGATAGCTATTATGGAAGCCACCGGGGTTCCGGCAAAACCACGCCTTGTGTATGCCTACGCAGCAGTCAAGCGCCGGGATTGGCCAGGAGCGAGTCTTTTGTTCCCTTTTGACAGTTCTTGCCACTTGACAGCTCGAATCTCCCACACCACAACACTGCGCCCACGCCGCTCAGCCCAGCGATTTCATTAACGGGGCCCCGAACAAAATGTGATAATTTGCGCTTACCAACGGTGAAGTTAACAAAATATGTTTGGTGTCGATTGGTCGACTAACGGCAGAGCTATTTCAAAATAAAGGCCTGGAATTACACCTTTTCCTGTCTAGTCTGGATGGTTTTTTCTAGTCTGGGCACCTTTCATCCCGCTTTTTGTCATGGGGCGTAAACCACGGAACCAGAATGAACACCGGAAGGCAGTGCGCCAAAAAACGTCTTTGTTGCCGTTAGCTTGACGTCTCTTGCCTCGATTAATTGTCTGATTCAAAGCTTCTGTATTGGCTTAAAAGATGTGAGATTGTGAATCCGCAATGTTTCTAAAAGAACTTCTTCAAAAACTTCGTTCGGTTCGGTACGTCCATCTTTTGTTTTGTTGTTTGCCGTTCTGATACTTGGGTCAAATTGTCAAGTTAACGTGAAAGTTGACGAGCTAGAAACGCTGCCATCCGGTCTAGGGCGGGCTCTAGGCCGGAACCAGGTAGGGTGACAAAATCAATTGTGGGCGGGAGCCAGGCTCTTTCTCGCCGAGAAGAGCCTGGTGACGCGAGGTTAGTTTTTTCTGCAAAACAAAGGGTGTGAAACCGTAACAGTAAACTTGCAAAGGGGCGATGCGCCTTCCCTCCGCAGCTGACAATAAACCTTATGGTATTCACTCACTAGAAATGTCGTGCTTTTTTGAAGAAGTGCACAATTGTTATAAGCATATTAGTTTTGTACATTAGACCATCTTGGAATTTTGGTCAAATCTGACTTCCCTCCCAATCTGAAAATAAACTTTATGGTATTCCCTAACTAGGCTATGTGTCACATTTCACGTTTCTTTCAAAAAGTGCACAATTATTGTGCTTATCCACTCTACTACAGGGAGAGGACAGCCAGAGGGATAAAAAAAACATGACGATGATGGCAAACATGAAATAGTCTAGATCAAGTGAAAGTTATGTGGAATGTCATAAATATTTCTAGCTTTCCAAATGGGATGCTGTTTGTTCAGTCTGGCCTGTAGCCTACTATCACTCTACCTCTCCCTGTATCAAGAGCAGAGATCTTCACCAGACCTCCTCGCCTGTCTACGCTGCCACCAAGTGATGGGTGAAGGGCTGGCGAGGCTGCGTAGGGCTGCGCATCACCATGGCAGCAAGGGCTGTCATGAGCTACAACCGTGACGCTGGCTCTGCTCGTACCTCGGCTCTGTTCCCGCCGAACTGTCTCGCAATTTTTTTCTCATGGGGGGGACCATTGTAAATAGAGGGGGGGGGGGGGATTTAGCTTTGGCCACATTTATATGACCATCCAAGATCGTACCAACACGATACAAAATAAAGAAAAGCATAATATAGCCCCTTTAACAAAGTTAGTTTGTTATTCCTCCATGCAAATATAACTATTTTCACAGAACGCCAACCTACAGCTGAAACTCACACCGGAAGGCGTCGTGTCTATGTACGCGCACCCAAAGAATTAGCCAATAAGAGAGCAGAGTGCGCTTGTAACGGTATGTTTGAATTATGTACACTGCAGTGCAAGCTGAAAGTCAGAGAGGTAATACACAGCGCGCAAGTGTCGGTGGATTTATCTGGATTTTCATCAGTTTCGCAGGTGTCCGTGGATTTACCTGGATTTTCATCAGTTTCGCTTGTTCCCCTCAAAACAAAGACTGGAATTCAACCATGAGGAAGAGGTAACGCTTTTACCAATCATACATTTTGGATTTTTTTGAACTGTGTAAAATTAACGTTTGCTGTTAGCTTAGCTAGGAGCTAATGAAACTCCATTGCCAGTCAGTGTATGTTTAGTACGTTGATGTTGTTGGCAGTTGTTGGAGTTGGAGAATGTTTGCTTGTTTTGTCATGGGCTTTAGAGAAAGCAGGTCGGTCAAATAAAGTGGAAATTATCATCAAAGGAAATCTTTCAGTGGGTCTGCAGCATAGTCCTAGACCACGGGGAAACGTTTGAAAGTGCTCCGTCACGGACTCCGCGGTACCCCAGCAACTAGCTAGTATGAGTTGTGCCAAACAAACGTTAATATCTCAAACTATAAATCATATCGCTTATACTTTGACATTCTGAGTGAGAGCAGAACTAGTTCAAGGGTCTGATGTATAATATGTCGTTAAACAGAGGCTTTGGATGAAAT
>NW_028150988.1:15000-31772 GCF_964638095.1 Poromitra crassiceps | reverse complement strand
CACAATCAGAATGGATTTGACATCTACTGTTCTAAAGAAGGTCGTAACACTGGATACAACACAGTCAGAATGGATTCGACTTCTTCTACTCTTCTAAAGGGGGACGTAACACTGGATACAACACAATCAGAATGGATTTGACTTATTCTACTGTTCTAAAGAAGGTCGTAACACTGGATACAACACAATCAGAATGGATTATACTTCTTCTCTTCTAAAGCGGGTCGTAACACTGGATACAACACAATCAGAATGGATTATACTTCTTCTACTCTTCTAAAGCAGGTCGTAACACTGGATACAACACAATCAGAATGGATTCGACTTCTTCTCTTCTAAAGCGGGTCGTAACACTGGATACAACATAATCAGAATGGATTATACTTCTTCTTCTCTTCTAAAGCAGGTCGTAACACTGGATACAACACAATCAGAATGGATTTGACTTCTTCTACTGTTCTAAAGAAGGTCGTAACACTGGATACAACACAATCAGAATGGATTTGACTTCTTCTACTGTTCTAAAGAAGGTCGTAACACTGGATACAACACAATCAGAATGGATTATACTTCTTCTACTCTTCTAAAGCAGGATGTAACACTAGATATAACACACTTAGAATGGATTATACTTCTTCTACTCTTCTAAAGCAGGATGTAACACTGGATACAACACAATCATAATAGAATTCATAAAAGAATGTGGATGTAAAAGAAATGCAACCGGAGCAACTGCAAAAAGGTTTTCTGTTGCATTTGTCTTTTTGCTGCTGTGTAGTAGATGGAGCAATAAAACAGATGAGAAGGATGACAAACTACAATGGTCTTGAGTTGGATTAAAACCTGCAACATTGTGAATACGTCCCACACATCTCGATATACCTCTGAAGACAATGACAAAGTGCAAGAAGCGATTTTGGCGAAATATAAAATAATAACTGATACTTAGGTTCTGGTCCCAGAAAATTGATCATGGAGAGACTCCAACAAGAGTTATCAACAGTCAAATGCATCTCAGAAACATTGATTGGAGAACAACTTTTTGAGGCTGGTGCATCCAGACCTGTAGGTTTGGATCCGTGAACATGATCCCAAGACGGCAGAAGAAGCGGCACTCCTGGCAGGGTTTTTTCCATCAGCCAGGATGGGAAGCAGAAACACCACCTTTGGGCAGGAGAACCACCATGTCCAGACAAGTAAGTCCACTGGGAGGTGGGGGGGAGTTTAAGTTTTTGCCCATTAAATCCTCAAAGTAAGAGGTTAGGTCATGTAATGGGTTAGACCTACGGGTGTCACGATACACTAATTTCACAATACGATACGATACACGATATTGGGTTCACGATAACGATACGATACAATATTCTTTTTAACAAAAGTAAATAATTTTTATGTATTTATTTATCATTTATTTAACCATGTGAGTCCCGTTGAAATCGAAACCTCTTTTCAAGGGAGCCCTGGGAAAATACTGGAAAAATAGTCTTTCATTTGAAATACACAAAATACAAAACAAATGCTGTTTTTGGAAATTGTTATTATAATAACTATAAAACAACATGGAAGATAATGCTTCTCTTGCAATAGAATGTGTCACACTGTCACAAACTAAATGTTTGTTGCATGGTGAAAGAAAAATAAAGTATACAATCCATTTCTTAAATAACTCATGCTCAATGGTCCCTAAACTTATGTAATCTTATGTACCCCTTGAGCTGTTTTGCCATGCCAGTAGTAGTCTACCCCCTCACTCATGCATGTTGATTCTGCTAAATTTGTTCTATTATTATTCAGGAGCAATTTTTTTTTTTTTTTTTTTTTTTTACGATATCATTTTTTTCTGATGATACGTATATCGTGACGTTTCGATATCGCGATATATCGTGCGACGAAATATCGTGACACCCCTAGTTAGACCACACAGTATTTCTGCCCATCAAACAATCAGAGCAAGCCATTCCTTTTGTGTTCAGTCCCCAGGCCAACCAGGTGATGCACACTGCAGGAGAAAGGCCGGACGCTACCTGTTTTGGTTCATGGTCAGCGGGAGGAAGATCTACTTAACAGAGGAAGCTTTCAGTCACTGGATCTGTCCCGTCTGTCACTGAGCCAGCAGGAGGATATCAAGCGCCTCCTGGACTCAGAGCTGTTCCACCAGACACCAGATTTCTCCTTTGTTGTCCAACAGAAGATGTGTCTAAAGAAGGATGCTCCAGGCCAGCAGAGGAGTTACACGATTCCTGAGCGGTTGGCGCTAGCACTGAAAAAGGAAATCAAGTTGATGTGGGAGTTGGGGATAATTGAGCTCTCCAGCAGTGAGTGGTGCAGTCCCATTGTACTTCTCAACCTCCTGCTCATATCCGCCTTTTATCCGTACCTGATGCTCTGAATGGATGACATGGTGGAGAGGGAGGGCAGAGTGAGGTACACACAACATCTGATGCTCTGAATGGATGACATGGTGGAGAGGGAGGGCAGAGCGAGGTACACACAAGATCACAACATTGGACCTGAGCAAAGGCTACTGGCAGCTGGCCTTGGCACCAGAGACTACGGAGCTGACGGCCAAGACACCATTTGGTTGCCAGTTCACCACGGGGCACCTGCCACATTCCAGAGACTGATGGACCATGTGTTGAGGGATGTGTCTGAGTTCTTTGCAGCATACCTGATGATACCTGACCAGAATGGAATTTAACAGCCAAAAAGAATACTGAGCCATCTTGAGAAAACCACTCGAGATCAATTTTCTCCGTCAACACCTGGACGATGTGGTGATCTTCAGCCGGTCTTGGGAAGAGCACATGCCCCATCTGGTGCAAGTCCTGCAATGCATCTGTGTGGCTGGGCTAAACCCCAACCTTCAGAAGTGTGCTGTTTCCCAGAGAGAAGTTCAGTACTTGCATTTTGTCATTGGTTTTGGCAAGATCAAGAGACAACTAGGGAAAGTTCCTTTCCTGTTCCAAACACCAAGAAGAAGGTGAAAGGCTTTGTGGGCCTGGTGGGCTGCTACAGGAGGTCCATTCCTCATTTTGCAGAAAAGTCAGCAAGCAATCGGCACCCATCCGGTTCTCTTGTTTGGACTCATATATTGTTTATATGTTGCAATATGTATTTATTGTTTGAGAGCAACATCTGGTCAACTGTACAGTATCTATCTATATATAAATTTGGCAATGTGGACTGTTTGTCCGGCCTCTGTTTCAAGAATTCTGTCCGGCCACAGCTATGCCGTTTTACGTGAGATCGGGCTGAAACTTTCAGGGGGTGTAAAGAGCACCCGTGCGGTTGAGTGCCTCAGACTTTTTGAAAACAAATACTATTATTTGGATGTAGAGCGTGTGAAATTGTGATTATTTGTCTCATTTGTGATTACTACAGCAGAATTACACAGAGCTAATATCACGATACATTTTTCTGCCCCACGATATGCATTCGTCGCATTGTCACATTTCAGCGATATACTGGATTTCGATACTTTGTCCCATCCCTAATATGCAGTTCTAGTCTGCCTGCATGTTTGTGTGTGTGTTTGTGTATAGTGCCTTTTAAACATGTTATCTGGATCATGTCCTGCTAGAGAGAACAGGATATTTTCAGGTTTTGCCTTTCTAAACATGAGGGGTCTTTGTTAAGAAACAACTGGATATGAGCCGTTTTTTCTGCCAGTGGGCGGCGGGGGGGGGGGGGGGGGGGGGGGGGGGGGGGGGGCGGCGCGGTAGCATCTATCAAAAACAAGAAATGTGATAGGAAACAGCTTTAGCGAATTTGTAACCAAACAAAAACAAATCAAGTCATAACTGACTTGTTTTAAATTTATTTCTCCCCACAAAAGTTTGATAGCCTATCAGTCAGTCAGCTCCTATCCTCTCCACAGTGTGGATGCACAGTCTGCCTGCCTGACAAATCTGGAGACTTCAAAAAACATGTTTTAACGGAGTCCATTGGCAGCGAGGGGTGGCAATGTGCCAAAAATGCCTTTGTTAAGCTACATAAAGCCGCGCAGTCAAAATAGTGGTCGGACTGTCGTCAATCACTGTGGGTGATTTATTTTATGACATTCAAGTCATATCTGACTAGTTTGAAATGTATTTCTCCCCACAAAACTTTGATAGCCTATCAGTCAGAGTCAGTCAGCTCCTATCCACTCCGCAGTGTGGGCGCACAGTAGCGTCAGGGACGATGAAAATTAATTTGGGGATGGAGCCATACGATAGCCTAAACACGCTCTGTTCGTTATGAACAGCGTTAAAAATGACATGCCACACACACACGCACACTAAACAGACATGCGGGCACTGGCAGAGAGACAAACAGGCAGATAGAGCGGCACGCATTGCGCAAAAAGTGTCAGAATGTCGGCTGCTCTTTGTGATAGTTGTTTCATTTGCTTCAGTCATCCTGCTGCCTCGTATTCTCAGGAGCGCGTTTCTGCTCCACTTTTCACTTTCCTTCCCCGCTGCCTCTCTGCAGTCAAGCCAGCCCTCACCTCGGAAAGCACGGTCATTCTAGCCCCCACTTAACAATTCAAGCCGTTTTTGCAGCACTTGAGGAAACCGTGAGTTTGCTCGTTGATATAAGCGATTGCCCGAACGATTCATTAATTAATAAACTAGCGAACGTGAAGTGAGTCACGAAGAGCCACACCCGCCCACTCAGACATATGCGGATCATATCGTTCCACTGTTTAACATGACCAGCGCTTGCGTGGAAGCGGATCTTATACCGGTGGTCGAGGTAGATAAGATACGGAGTCTCGGGAGTGCGCGTAGGCCGGCTAATTGTTGTTTAACATGCAGGCCAACCGGCTAGGTGCAGGTTATAATACGGATTCCACTGCATGTTAAGAAGTGGCTTATGTTACACTGCAACACACTACGTGACATGCCCAACTAACTGATGTAGGAAAGCTGACGTATTACCTTAGTACCTGTGATTGTTTTATAAGGTGATTCTGTTACCACAGGAAAACAGAACTAGGATGTGGATTCACACAGTGGGTTGGCTCTAGTCTACATGAGGTCAGATTTGAGATTTGCCTTTCAAATCATAATGAGGTTAGCAGTGAGACACTTGACACATACAGGAACAGGGAACTGAAATCCGAGACACTGTAGCTGACAGAGCGATGTCTAAACTGGAAGAAGAAGGATGTTGCAGTTTTTTCATATTGTAATTAAGACTTAACAAATACACCAAGTTCTGAAGCTTGGTCAACTTATCTTTTAGGTGATGTGAATCTACGAAATCGTCCATGTGTTCCGGGTAGATCATTGCTCCAATACAAAACATTTGTAGCATAAACAATGCTGAGTGATAGTAAGCCACACCCATCACCTTTACATCCTAGAGAAAGAGGAAATGTACTCCCTGTGGGAGTTCAAAAGAGAAAGATCATAATCATAATCCATGTCAATTGGATCATTCTCCCACACAAAACTGCCGGACTCGCCGACCTCTCATTTGAGATGACTTACATTTTACTTTAGAGTTGCTCCAACTTGTTATTTTCTCACTTTTGATACAATGATAGTCCCCTACAATCACTCAACACAGTGTATGCTAAACAGTTAGCATGGAGCGATCTACTGGGGACCAGTGGATGATTTCAGAGCTTAGGCACCTCCTGACTTATTGGATAGGTTGGTCAATCTCCCCCAAAACTTGGTGTATTGCTTTATAGGCAGAGCGAGTTCAAGGAGTCATAGGGACACAGCCAGCTTGGCTAGTGATGGTCCTACAGCGTCCACCAGAGGGAGCCTGGCAGAGAGATAAGATAACTGCCCGCCTAATACGACCTGAGAACACCTCTCCCTCTCTCTCACTCTCTGTGTGGGGATCAATCACTGTCTCTTTTGTGTCCTGGCAAACAACACTGAGGGCCATACAGTAGCGTGTAACAGCAGCATTATGCATGTGTGTGTGTGTGTGTGTGTGGAGAGAGAGAGAGAGAGAGAGAGACAGACAGACAGACTGCCCTATTACTTGCCTGTTGTTACCTTTAGGTTGACTTGAGGTCACACCTGGCTACAATGAGAGTGAATGATGGCAGACAAGACAGAGAGCCGCAGGAACGAGTCCGGAAATCATCGATGCTAGCCCTCCTGGTTCTTCACTGTATGGGAGTTTTGATTGGGTTTTTGGCACGATGCTTCTAATAATCTCTCTGGGCAACGCTGGCTTAATCAAACGCGAACCAGTGTTTAGTAATATCATCTTCACCCACGAGGACCACTTTTATGAGTTTTGAAGCTTTTACGTGCCGTTAAAAGGGCGGCTAGCTAGCAAACGGCTAAATGAGACTACACTGTTGAGTCGATGGGGATATATACGTCAATAACGTCACCACTTCAAAGGACGAACACGGAAATTCTCTTTCCCTCACCTGGTTCAGCCCGTTCAGCCCGGGGTAATCAGTGCACGCATCAACAACAGTCCAGGTTGAGTGCTGACGTGACGTGGAAGCCTATGCGACAGTGTGTAGTTCTGGATTAGCTTAGCTCGAGCTTTTTACTTCTAGGGCTCGCATTTACGCTACAAAACTCATGAAAGTGGTCCTCATGTGTGAAGATTATCCGACTGAACTCTGGTTCGCGTTTGATTAAGCTTGCGTTGCCCAGAGACCTTATTTGAAGCATCGCGGCAAAAACCCATTCAAAAATCCCATAGACAGAAACAGTGAAGAACCAGGAAGTCCGGGACTTCCGCGTTCTGACTACAAAAATACGTCATCCCTGCGGCTCTCTATTTTCCTGTGCAGAAACCAGTGCCCAGCTTCCGACCGGTAGAGGCAGCAATATGCCGCAAGGCATCAGATAGCAAGTAATAGTTAAGCAAATTATCAGAAAATAGCGTTACTTTATGATATTTTAATAATGTTAGTAGACACACGTAACTATATAGATACCATACATCTAACGTTCATAACATGGCGGACCATTTGACGTTATCTATACCGTTAGATAAAGCCTTAAGCCTGCTCTGTATTCAGACCATTGGATTCAGACCAGAAACCGGAGTACGTTATAAACGTTATAAATATAGTCACGTTATAAACAACTAACCAACGCTGGGGGTCCGTATGGAAACAGTGTTACTCGAAATGGTTAAAAAAAATTAAATCAATTTGGTCATTCAGTGGCGTTTAACTGCAATGTAAAGTAAGTAACGTTAGCCGCTAGCATTAGCCAAAGTAGCTGACTACCCATAATGCATTACGGCAATAAGAGAGACAGGGCAAATTCGGAAACTTCCCCGGCAGCCGCTAGGGGCAGCCGCCCCCTCTCCCCGTACTTCTGTGTAGAATTAAACTATTCAACCAATCAACGATGACCAGGAAGCGGGAGATTCAAGCCTAATTTTCTGCTATCAAATCCCAATCAGCTCGCATTGTCCAGATTTATATATACAGTCCATGGCAGGAACCAAGTATTCACACACACACACACACACACACGCACGCACGCACGCACACACGCGCGCGCGCACGCACACACACACACACACACACACACACACACACACACACACACACACACACACACACACACACACACACACACGCACACACGGACACACAGCTTGATACTGACTGTGACTTTGAAGGTGATGGATTTCTGTAGTCCCTCTGGTGAGATCTGCAGCAGCTCTGCCACCACTCTGATCTCCTGAGCGCTCACTACTGATGCCACCTCCTGGCCATCAGCCTGTGGTACAGCACAGAGAGAGAGAGAGAGAGAGAGGGGGGGGGGGGGGGGAGAGGATGAGAAAGAAGGAACTTGTACTATCAGGTTTGTGGCAGGAAAGATGAAAGTAGCACAAACCAAATGAGGGCTAAAAGGTAAAAAGAGAAAGAATGATAACAGATAACCTCATATCTCTGAAAGTAGACGTTGCCTAGGTGCAGTACTGTTACCTCATATCTCTGAAAGTAGACGTTGCCTAGGTGCAGTACTGTTACCTCATATATCCGAAAGTAGACATTGCCTAGGTGCAGTACTGTTACCTCATATATCCGAAAGTAGACGTTGCCTAGGTGCAGTACTGTTACCTCATATCTCTGAAAGTAGACATTACCTAGGTGCAGTACTGTTACCTCATATCTCTGAAAGTAGATGTTGCCTAGGTGCAGTACTGTTACCTCATATCTCTGGAAGTAGATGTTGCCTAGGTGCAGTATTGTTACCTCATATCTCTGAAAGTAGACGTTGCCTAGGTGCAGTACTGTTACCTCATATCTCTGAAAGTAGACGTTGCCTAGGTGCAGTATTGTTACCTCATATCTCTGGAAGTAGACATTACCTAGGTGCAGTACTGTTACCTCATATCTCTGAAAGTAGACATTGCCTAGGTGCAGTATTGAAGAGAGAACTCTATAGATGGCCGACTGGTCGTCAGAGGTGAAGTGGAGGATCTCCATGGCAGCCAGCAGACGGCGGAAGTCATCTTTGTCATCCTTCCCTGTTATCCCACAGTTCCCTCCCTGCAAGTGGAAGACAGGAAGCGGACAGGAGAAGTGTAATAACCTCATGTGATCTGCATTGTCACAACTTTTGGATTGATTTTGAGGGGGTTCCCTTTGACTCCTACAGTTTTAGCAACAGCATGAAAGAAACTCTAAACAACAAAGCTGATACATGCAGAAGCCATTGTGTGCTGTACTTGTTTGCACCAGCGTCAGAGGCAGAGCATAGGGTTCTCTCCAGAGAGGAAGACTTTTTTTTTATTAAATCTTCTCTCAATTGACTTATTGGCATTTTGAACTTGCGTCACACTCGAGCTGGGAAGCTCTACCAGGAAGACTGACATACTGTAGGCTATGGACTTCAGATAGACCTAACAGTTATCAAATGAGCTAACCATCTTGGAAAAACAACTACCATGACTGCTAACTTAGCAGTGCCAGCTATCTAGGCTAAATTCCAATAGCTAGCTAGTGGGCCAAATTAGCCTACCTTAAAACGAAGTGAAGTGAAGTTATCCTTTATTTATCCCCATGGGGAAATTCATCCCCTGCATTTTGACCCATCCTCTACTAGGAACCTTCCTAGAACTAGGAGCAGTGGGCAGCCGCAGTGCAGCACCCGGGGACCAACTCCAGTTATTTTGCCATTGCCTTGGTCAGGGGCACTGACAGGAGTATTAACCCTAACATACATACGGGGAGAACATGCAAACTCCACACAGAAAGGACCTGGGATGGACCGGGGTTCGAACCCGGGACCTTCTTGCTGTGAGGCAACAGTACTAACCACTGACCCAAAGTGCCGTCCCAATGTGAACCTAGATTGCTTTATTGTTGATGAATTGCTTATTATGTTGTTCCAATCGGATATCTGATACATTTTGGTGAGATTTTCCCATCTTGACTGTGACATAGATTTAAAATGCTACCCTAGTAACACTAGTGGAAAAGTAACTCCTAAAGATGTGGTGGAGGATATTTCGATTGTGCTGCAGGGATCCTCTGATTGTGCTGCAGGGATCCTCTACCTGGTTGAGGTAATACAGGGATCCTCTACCTGGTTGAGGTAATACAGGGATTCTCTACCTGGTTGAGGTAATACAGGGATCCTCTACCTGGTTGAGGTAATAGTAGCAGGGATCCTCTACCTGGTTGAGGTAATAGTAGGTTTCAGCCCCTTGAAGATAGAAGGCCTGTTTCTGCTGTGAGGAAAGACCTGCCAGCATCTCATAGAAGATATGATAGTTCCTCTCATCTTTGGCCTACAAGGGGAAAAACACATAAACATCAACACACCCATATGTCTGTAAGTATAGTATAGTATAGTATAGTATACATGTAGTATAGTATAGTATAGTATCGCATCGTATCGTATCTATGACTAGACGTAGTGAAAGTTTTTGTAAACAGTTCATCTTTGAGTCCAAGTGGACATTTGTGCCAGATGTAATGAAATTCCCTCCACTCCAGGCGTTCCTGATATCACGTTCATGAGAATGGGACGGTCACAGTGACCTTGACCTTTGACCACCAAAATCAATCCGGTTCATCCTTGACTCCAAATGGAAGTTTGAGCCAAATTTGAAGATTGTGACATTCCTCAGTGTTCAATGTGTGTGTGTGTGTGTGTGTGCGTGCGTGCGTGCGTGCATGCATGTTACCTGGAAGACGATACGAGACTTCTCCAGTAGATACTGAGAGGTTATGGCACCACTGATCACATCACTGAATGACATTGAGAGTAACATTATACAAGAGATGATGATAGAAGTGAGATGTGAAGAGAGACCAAAAGCTTTCTGTCTTTATTTATGCCATACTCACTACTCCAGAAAGACCTCAATGTATTTCCCGAAGCGACTGGAATTATCATTCCGTACAGTTTTGGCATTTCCAAAAGATTCCAGAAGAGGAGCTGCCTCCAGAATCTACAGAGCATTTCAAACGTACAATTAATCAACATTAATAAGTAGCTCAATGACATGAAATGTAAATGGGGTTAGCAAAACCAACACTCAAACAACAGAAAACTTCAAGCCACAATGATAGCGTTCAGCAACCACTTCAGAATGTATTTGTGTTTAACTCTAGCTGGGTTTCCATCCAAATGTATCGCAAATTTTAATCGAATTTTCAGAAAGTCGGCAAAATAAAATGCGGAACAATGCGCGTTTCCATCCACTGATATTTTGCGAATTATAGAGCGGTCAATCACCTCGTGTTTGAGGCTGTCTGAGCTGCTGATCAGCTGCTAGACCCGATATACAGCTCTGTTAAACACATTAACTAACGTTATTAATTTAAAGTTTCTTGATGATCTACAAGTAGACAAAGGTACCATAACGCCATTTCTGGATTACCAGGTGCGACTCGGCAAACTAACGTTATAATCCCAACCCGATCTCCAAAGAAATTGTAAAATAGCAACGTTTGTGGACCAACGTTGCTATGTTACAATTTCAGCCCCGAAATTGTAAAATGGTAATCCACGGAGCAGATAGTAAGTGAATACAATTTCATTCAAGTCTAGAAGTGAATCGCCTTAAAGTTAATATCTTCTTCTGTTTACCACGGCGGGTATTGTGCTGCGTATTTACCATTATTTACTGTGTGTAGGCCTATTGTGTGTACTGTAGGCTACACACGGCATGTCATGTTTTGCAGTGATCAAGGCAAACTGTGTTGTTTTTGAATGGAGAGACAACGGAATATGGCTTAAACTGTTTCCACCGCACGTTTTGCATTTCCCTTTTATCGATACACCCGACTTTTCCGCCTCCCTCAAGCGTGAAAACTTTTTTGCGATATTTGGAGGTTTTTGCGAATTAGGCAGCGTTTCCACTCAGTTTTGTTATGCGCAAATTGAAATTTCGCATCAAAACAGGTGGATGGAAACCCAGTTGATTACATTAGCCTTTTTACCACAGTTGTTTGAAGACTCTTTAAATGCAGGTCTGTAAGCTTAATATTAACATACATTTGTGTGTTTTACTTTTTTTTTTTTTTTACATGTTACATGCTTATAGTTAAAAAAGACACGCATATCCAAAAACCAACCAGGATGGGTGCTGGATCGAAAGTGCAGGAGAAGGATCTGTACACTAAGGTAGCTCAGAAAGCATCTGAGTAAGAGCACAATACAAGCTCGTCCTCAGAAAGCATCTGAGGAGGAGCACAATACAAGTTCTTCCTCAGAAAGCATCTGAGGAAGAGCGCAATACAAGCTCTTCCTCTGAAAGCATCTGAGGAAGAGCGCAATACAAGCTCATCCTCAGAAAGCATCTGAGGAAGAGCACAATACAAGCTCTTCCTCAGAAAGCATCTGAAGAAGAGCTTGGACTAGAAACGTAATAGAAAGCCTTTAAACGGGAGCTACCTTGGTGTGCGGATCCTTCTTTTCCAACTTTACCATTTGCTTATACCCAAAACAATTTAATAACACTAGCTTAAAATGTTGAAGTCACGATGAAACAGCATTTTGAGAGCATCTTGCGTCTTTCATTTGATGTATTTCCTGCTGAAACAGGATGTTGGGGCAGCACATAACGCTGGGAGGGATCGTTCAAAAGTGTAACCAATGGTAGATCAGTTAGGCAGATAAAGCCAGTTTCATCTAAGAAAAATCAAACTAAAGGCTAATTAATGCCCATTCACGACACATTAGTTGCCCTGGGCCCTGGTCATCCAGATGATCTAAGGGATGTGATGAACAGTTCATATAGCAAAGCAGAAAAAGGAAAAACTCTGATGAGTATTGTCAAACACGACAGGAAAACACAGCAATTCTTATGACCATATATGAAGATGAGTTGTAAAATGTAAAGCACATGCAAGGAGCCCCACTACCTCAATCTGTCCCCAGGGGGAGCCATCAGAGACACACAGACAGAAATACACACACATTAGTCATTGTTCAAAGGATCTACAATAGACACATTTGTGTGTGTAAGCGTGTACGTTTGCAAGTAGACATGCATTCCTGTGAGCACTCATTTGTGTATGCCAGCATGTATGTAACTGTATGTGTCTGCGTGTGTGTGTGTGTGTGTGTGTGTGTGTGTGTGTGTGTGTGTGTGTGTGTGTGTGTGTGTGTGTGTGTGTGTCTGCATGTGCGTGTACCTGTTGGGCGACATTTTGTTTGTGGTGTATTGCTGCAAGGTAGCGAAGGACCAGTTTGGTGGCCTCTGTTTTCCCAGATCCACTCTCTCCACTGAAACACAGTGACACACACACACACACACACACACACACACACACACACACACACACACACACACACACACACACACACACGATGACCCTCATCAATATGACATTTATTTTGCATATTTTAATTTGAGTCTCAAAGCAGAGCAAACAGGTGTGACCAATCAACATTAACCAGCAGAATACCCATCCCGTGCAGTGTATCCAATGTTGCGTTCTCTGCACGCCCAACCCATATGCGCAGACATTTCAGCGTCTTGTTTGGTCCCCAGCCCTTAAAAATGACGTAAAATTAATCGAAAATAGCTCCCCAACAGATACAAAACAGTCTACAAAAGACAAGTAGACTCGTGACTCAGGCTTATGCACAGTCTACAAAAGACAAGTAGACTTGTGACTCAGGCTTATGCACAGTCTACAAAAGACAAGTAGACTCGTGACTCAGGCTTATGCAGTCTACAAAAGACAAGTAGACTCGTGACTCAGGCTTATGCACAGTCTACAAAAGACAAGTAGACTCGTGACTCAGGCTTATGCACAGTCTACAAAAGACAAGTAAGATGACTCTTTCTAGTCTGGTGGCTCACCTCGGGCAAGTGATATTGGCACCTAAGCTTCCCTGCCTAAGGTTACAGGTGACCTCAGCTATGAGTTGAATAGTGAAGCCATGGAGAAGCAGCATGGTGCACGTGTAAGTTCAGTGAAGCAGCCATGAGATTCACATGATGCTGGGCAGAAGAGTCATATTACAGCTGACGCTCATGGATCACCAAGTCCAGGAAGCTGCAGACTGCAGAGATGGTGTCTGTTTAGAAACAACAGGAAGGGAGGAAGGCGTGGCGAGCGACGTTTTGTCTCAACTACCCAAAGGATGAACAACAGTACAACCGAAAACTGCACCAGGGTTCAGGCCCCGCCCCCTCCTATCACTCCAATCTCGCTTCACAGCAAACTGATGAGCAAAATCCTGTCAACTCTCCGGAGAAATGAATGTGAACAGAATGGCTAATGAAGTGCAAAAGACCTACAGTCTACAACGCATTCAATGAGACAGAAAGACGGGGGGGGTTGAAGCGATTTCATCTTTTGCTTTTGCTCCAAGTGAAATGTTTTATGGTCACTCACGATTCAGTAGATCACGGGTTGGCTTGGTTGGTTCCAGCCTTAAAACTCGTTATATAAGGATTTTGAGGACCTTGAGTTCGTATTTCGTTCCCTTCCATGTCTCACGTTTTGGAATGACAATAAATATCCTTGAACCTTGAACCTTGAATTTTTCTAAATGTCTATGGAGAAAATGAATGGGAAACTCAGTTCCGGGGCAAGAGATGTCACATGACTGTTCAGCTCTATTGAGATTATTATTTTTTGTTTTGTGAATGGGTTTGTTGGTATCGAGGTAACGTTATTTCCTTTGGCTTTGCCATTTGAAACAGTGTTTTGGAGGTTGACACGCCGCTTAGGAAATCGCTAAACTATCAAATCAGTCATTTTATGACGACAATATCCGCTCCAAACTCAAAGCTGAACAAAGAATGGCAGGCTGCCAGCGTTTAGACAGTGTACCGTTCTCATTTGCATGGAGCGCATATTTTACACCAAATCTGTCAGTTTACAGTAATGCTGCCTTCCTTGTCGGCAACGTTACAAGACTAGAACAATAAAGCACTAATCACGATTTACAAGTCGTTAGGCGAGACTGTTCAAGCTTACATTCAACATAAAATAAGCAGCACCTGTTTCCATAAAATATTCAACTTTAGCCGACTGGTTTGCCTGTCAATCTCTCACGCGTGGTGCGTCTGTCGGTCTGGGATTCCCCCTGCCTGCATGCGTTGTCGGATAATTCATAATTAATGGACTAGTTTGGGTGGCATGCAGCATGCTCTGCCTTCCTCTCTCCCGCTCATTCTCTCCGAAAATAACTGGTAAGTGTCGGTAATATATTTTATACTTTGATTGTATACTTTTTAGAACATCTTTGGACCATATTTCAATTACAAACTTGCTCTCCTCCTCTCCCCATGTGCTCCTGCAGCTCATTTTCATGATTCCTCTGATAATAGCCTGGCGAAACTTCCTGTATTTGGTCAAAAAAATGGTTTCATTCTGCAAGTGAACCGCACCACGGCGCAGTTTGATCTGGACCGAGACCGCCTATTTTCCAAACAGCCTCGTTTGGTCGACCGTTGGTCCGGACCGTGGTCCGGACCGTGGTCCGGGGGAGGTTTCACACCTACAACTGGTTGAGATCAAACTGAAAAGTCCTAAATCCGGACCAAACGAGGCTGGTGTGAAAGCCCCCTTTAGTCATGGAGAAAAGTAGTCGACGAGCATATTTCGCCGGAGTTTTTGTTAATAGAATGAACACTAGTGGGCTGTTTTGGAACGTCAACATCAGGGTTTGAGTTGTGTGTAATGTAATGAGTAATGAGTATGAGTATGAGTATGCAATAAATGTAAGAGCATGCGCAATTACTCCTCATTCTCCACAGTATATGCTCTGATCACAGAATTGTCTCATGCACAGCATGTCTGAGTCTAAGGGCGACAAAGAGACCCATTCCCAATCCGATGAAAGGAATTGACTTAAAACTAGTAGCATCCAATCCGAATATCAAACAGTCATTTGCCTCAGAAGTGCGAAATTGATTTGACGGCCTCAAAACCAACAGATGATGTTGAAACGCTTTACAACCAGCTCAAATTGCACTCTCCACCCTCCCCAAAAAGACAAAGGTCTCAGTCCCATTTTGAACAATACAGGCATGGCTGCAGGGCTCTACGCTTACCCCCCGATATCGCACATAGATCAGATTTGATTCATCTCCGATACGTTACAATTCAGTTTAATTCAATTCAAAGTATTCTCATGGTGCGATATGCATTCCCTACCAGAATAGCTTAATGCGGCTCATTGGCTATTGTTGTGATTTAATTATACGTTATTTATTTATTTAGTCATCTTTTGTTTGTCTAACATTATTTCCATTAACATCATGCTGATGGTGTTGTGGTGGAAAATACTGTGACATACACACCACAGTGTGAACTCAATAAGGCCGTTAACCTCTTGGCAGACAGTGTTCTGAATCTATTGGAAACACTTGTATCAGGTGAGACAAATGTTTGCCCTGCATCCAGTGAAAATCACTGACCAAAGACTAGACACTGGGTGTTGAGTATCCAGCTCCCAACGTCAGCTGCTATTAGTTTGTTAAATCAAGCAAAGACTGTTGAAACCATAGCTGTGTATTCAGATAGCTACTATTAGATGGTCTAGCTAGCTAACAGACAGCATAGCCAGCGACACAGTCTAGCTGTCTTGAATTCCATTCTGGGTAAACGTTATTCCCAGAATCTGGTTTAATGTGAAACATTTGAAGATAGTGAGCGGCATGTTAGCTAACATTAACGATGCTAACACTAACATTAGACGCTAACTAGCAATGTCATTGTCAGGACTGCCAGCTGTAGCTTTGTATCCGCATGCAAAACCATCGTCTGACACAATTCCTACTTCCATTGTGCCCACGGCACAGTGGTGTGGCCATTCAGCCTTATGGCACTTTAGGCAATGTTTGGGGGTACACAGAGCTAATCATTTGAAACATGGAAAATGGTCCTACCCCTGCACCTAACCCTAACCCACCCACATCCCCCTACCCAGCCCTCGAACCACGACTCTCTATGTTTATGACCTTCCTATCCCTAGTTACAGCCTCTTTCCCCTAGACCCACCCCCTTCCCTCACCATGCTCCTCGCACCACCCACATCCCCTAGCCACTCCCCCTACACACCTCTCGAACCCCGACGTCCTATCCCTAGAAACGATCCATTTTCCTTAGCCCCACCCCTTACTGATCACGCCGCCCTCCCACCCGCCACATCATCCTAGCTACTCCCTTTACCCACCCCTTGAACCTCGACTCGCTACGACCTTGCTCTCCCTAGCTACTGTATGGCCCCTTTTCCCTAGCCCCGCCCCTTTCCCCTCACCACACCCCCTCCCACCAGCCACACCCCCTAGCCACTACCCCAACCCACCCCTCGATGTGTGAGATTATGTGCAAAATAAATCAGCATTGTTTTTCAGTGGAG
>NW_028150988.1:0-10000 GCF_964638095.1 Poromitra crassiceps | reverse complement strand
TTTTTCCCAACTTCCTTGTGCATGTTCTGGGGGTGTAACGTACAGACTGTATAGCTGCATTCGCCGGATGTAGATGAGACAGTCTGTTTTAAGAGACTACGCTAGGGGTGCTCCGATCAGCTTTTTTGAGGAGATCACCGATTGCGGGAATCAGTATCTGCCGATCACCGATATAACCGATCACGGATCACGGCGTCGATTGGAGCCTTCTTTTTATCATGTAGCATTACTTTTTTTCCTTTTTCTTTTTTATTACACTCTCTCTTGCATGGCACCGTAACCCCGGCGTTACGTTTCAGATTTTTTGCTGTTCATCTGTCATTTATGTGATTAATTAGGTAGTTCATTCTGAACAATACTGTTCATGCTACATACCAAATTAACCGGCTGAATCTTGCGCATCGAACCATGTCTTCCTTTTTCAGATCAACACAGCAGAAGTTATAGCTGTCTTTGTACAAAGACAAAGACAACATTTCAGATTATTTGGCTTTTTCAAATGGCTTTTTATAATGGCTTTTTGGAAATCCGCCTAGGTATCTCCCTACAAAAACCACTGCCAAATACTCATGTTTTGGTATTTTTTCATCTTCTTTGAGTTGGGATGTGGTAAGGCCTGTGGCTATGTCTCCATTGGGTTTCTAGCCATAAATACAACAACCAGAGGTAACTGTTTACACTCTAAAAGTGTTTTTTATTCTAGGCGAGAATCAACCACTGTGTTTGAGCTGGTGTTACTCAGGGTCAGTAACACATAGTCATTCTGACACTTGGAACAGAAACTTCAAAGTCTTACCTTTCAGAAAAGGTCAGGCAGTTGTCTGTAACCCTAGCGGTTCAGCCACAGTAAGCATTTTAGTTTGGGTATGTCGTTTTCACCATTTTCTTCAGAAATAGGTGGCTTTAGAAGAGGTTAAAGACCATTTCAATATTAATCTGAATTGAAGGAGCAACCATTGAGACAGAGTCATGCAACAGGGATGCTTTTAGGACCCTGGGGAGCGGTAGAACTTAAGCCGGACACCATCTCTCAGGCCAGCTGTGTTTACTCAGTAATTTTCCACAAGTGCTCTCTCTCTCGCTAAATGATGCAGCTGCTGCACAGTCCGTGGGTGCTGCACTCGGACTCAGTTCTTCTTTCTTATTTCAGGAATTTCAGAATGAGAGCCGGGAGGGAGGGAGAGACAGGAGGAGAGAGTAGTCTCTCCTCCTCCCTGACTTCACTCTGTCTCTCCTCGAGACAGAGAGGAGTGAAGTCATTTTAGGTGCGCATAGTTAATTGTCTGGAACGCATCCGATCACCCGGCTTTGATCGGCTATTTTGAGAACGCCGATCAAAGCCGATATCGGCCAATATCGGCCGATTCCGATCGCGTTTCGATCGATCTGAGCACCTCTAATACCCGCTGAATGGAAAAAAACCTTAACCCTTCACCCCGGATGTGAAATCTGTTCCTACGCCCCTAGTGCCACCTAGTGCTAAACCTGCCATCCTACCTCAATGATACGTGTCATACCATTACTAAATACTATCAGTGACGCTGATAAGTGGGAAAAGATGACATTCTAAATATTCTCAAATTGACGCCATGACTGTGACCTCCCGCCTCAAGACATATCATAACAGCCATGATGGCACGTACGCACGCACACACACGCGCGCGCGCGCAGACTCACAAGGTGAAAACCACAGCGATGGACTGTCTCATCTGGGTAGTTCCCAAACCTGGGTGTGATAGAAGTTCAAAATGGCCACCATAGGAATAAAGATGGCAGCCCATAGCCGGTTACTTCTACTACTTGGTCAAAACTATAACCCCTCAATAGCCAGAATATAGGTCAAATGTAACTGCTATGACGATGGAAGCTAAATAACCTGTCAGACTATATAGTGATGTTCAAACCAACCACTTATCCAGAAGGTAACAGTTGAAAATGCAACACTGAATAACCGTTGGAATTGAAAAGGTTATAGTTTCCTGTTCTTTGAGGCACTTCCTAATTTCAGACAGTACCTCGGTTGACTTATTTTGTTGTGAGACTGACTCCATAAGTTCTAGTTGAAGGAAAGATACTCATGAAGAGAAGTGGATTATAGAGTCTGCTCTTACCTGATTATTATGACCTGGTTGTGTTTGGCATCCATCATTTTGGAATAGGCAGCGTTTGCTATGGCAAACAAATGCCTGCAGGAGACAGAATAGCAGTTTAGGCTACCAGGAGTCTAGAGAAGAGAAGGCAATGCACTTGGCCCTAAATATTCATCCTCGTCTCCTTTCCTACCTACCGACCTTCACTCAACCCTTCTTTTCTTCCTTCATTCAACAATCTCCCCTTCCTTGTCTCCTTCCACCCTTCCCCCATCCACCCACTATCAGCCGTCTTCCATTGGAGGAAATGAAGAGGGTTGAAATAGGACAAAATACTTAATTACTAATACTTTGTGATAGATATTAGTGCATATTATGAAATCGAATCACGCAAAGTTAACTATCCTGTTGTGTTTCAATTTGCTGGATGGATGTTATTTCTAGCTTTCATTTAGTGACGCTCCAACTATGACCTGGCTGAAAGGGAATTTCTTATGGTAGATAGAGAGTGAAGTTGTCTTATTTCTTATGGTAGTTCGAGAGTGAAGTTGTCTTACGGACGGGTCTCTCCCAGAGCATGACCCTTGTGATGCAGCACCATGTCTGCCCCATAGATGTTGTACATCTTATACGGGTTCACAGACACCAGAATACTACCGATGAATGTCTGAAAGAAAGTGAGGAGTAGAAAGAAAGAGAAACAGAAAGACAGAGAAAGAGAGGCAGAATTGTAAAACACACATACAAACACTCCTCTTCAACTCATTGTACCGATTTATAGATTCAACAATGTGGTCCTAAGGTGGCTACAGTATGTGTGTTCTGAGTGCTACTCGGATACTTACATAGATCAGCTCCCTCTCAAACCTTTGCCTCAGGTTCTGCAGGACAGCTCCTTCGTGCATCTCTCTGGACACAGAAGCAAAAAGACAGAGGTATTTAAGGCTGTCCTTCATGCATCTCTCTGGAGACAGAAGCAAAAAGACAGAGGTATTTAAGGCTGTCCTTCATGCATCTCTCTGGAGACAGAAGCAAAAAGACAGAGGTATTTAAGGCTGTCCTTCATGCATCTCTCTGGAGACAGAAGCAAAAAGACAGAGGTATTTAAGGCTGTCCTTCATGCATCTCTCTGGAGACAGAAGCAAAAAGACAGAGGTATTTAAGGCTGTCCTTCATGCATCTCTCTGGACACAGAAGCAAAAAGACAGAGGTATTTAAGGCTGTCCTTCTTGCATCTCTCTGGACACAGAAGCAAAAAGACAGAGGTATTTAAGGCTGTCCTTCTTGCATCTCTCTGGAGACAGAAGCAAAAAAACAGAGGTATTTAAGGCTGTCCTTCTTGCATCTCTCTGGACACAGAAGCAAAAAGACAGAGGTATTTAAGGCTGTCCTTCTTGCATCTCTCTGGACACAGAAGCAAAAAGACAGAGGTATATAAGGCTGTCCTTTATGCATCTCTCTGGAGACAGAAGCAAAAAGACAGAGGTATTTAAGGTTGTCCTTCATGCATCTCTCTGGAGACAGAAGCAAAAAGACAGAGGTATTTAAGGCTGTCCTTCATGCATCTCTCTGGAGACAGAAGCAAAAAGACAGAGGTATTTAAGGCTGCCCAAAAAGACAGAGGTATTTAAGGCTGTCCTTCTTGCATCTCTCTGGAGACAGAAGCAAAAAGACAGAGGTATTTAAGGCTGTCCTTCTTGCATCTCTCTGGAGACAGAAGCAAAACGACAGAGGTATTTAAGGCTGTCCTTCTTGCATCTCTCTGGACATAGAAGCAAACAGACAGAGGTATTTAAGGCTGTCCTTCATGCATCTCTCTGGAGACAGAAGCAAAAAGACAGAGGTATTTAAGGCTGTCCTTCATGCATCTCTCTGGAGACAGAAGCAAAAAGACAGAGGTATTTAAGGCTGTCCTTCATGCATCTCTCTGGAGACAGAAGCAAAAAGACAGAGGTATTTAAGGCTGTCCTTCATGCATCTCTCTGGAGACAGAAGCAAAAAGACAGAGGTATGTAAGGCTGTCCTTCTTGCATCTCTCTGGAGACAGAAGCAAAAAGACAGAGGTATTTAAGGCTGTCCTTCTTGCATCTCTCTGGAGACAGAAGCAAAAAGACAGAGGTATTTAAGGCTGTCCTTCTTGCATCTCTCTGGAGACAGAAGCAAAAAGACAGAGGTATGTAAGGCTGTCCTTCTTGCATCTCTCTGGAGACAGAAGCAAAAAGACAGAGGTATTTAAGGCTGTCCTTCTTGCATCTCTCTGGAGACAGAAGCAAAAAGACAGAGGTATTTAAGGCTGTCCTTCTTGCATCTCTCTGGAGACAGAAGCAAAAAGACAGAGGTATTTAAGGCTGTCCTTCTTGCATCTCTCTGGAGACAGAAGCAAAAAGACAGAGGTATTTAAGGCTGTCCTTCTTGCATCTCTCTGGAGACAGAAGCAAAAAGACAGAGGTATGTAAGGCTGTCCTTCTTGCATCTCTCTGGAGACAGAAGCAAAAAGACAGAGGTATTTAAGGCTGTCCTTCTTGCATCTCTCTGGAGACAGAAGCAAAAAGACAGAGGTATTTAAGGCTGTCCTTCATGCATCTCTCTGGACACAGAAGCAAAAAGACAGAGGTATTTAAGGCGGTTGAGAACTCGACAAGACAAGACCGCGTTTACATGGACATTAGTATCCCAGTTATTATCGGGGGTTTTGAAGTATCCCGTCTTCATGTTTGCGCATGTCAACATCACATCCTGATTTCAGAAACCTGGATAAGCCCTTATCGCGGTTTCGAGAAACCCGAATATGCTAGCTGGAGTACTCCAAAAGAAACCGGGATACTGCTGCATGCCATGTATACATCTTATCCTGGTTTCTGACAGGTGCAGACTACCTGTGCAGGCGCGGCTTCAGCCAAGTAACGCAAGAGAACATTTAAAACAGTAATGGCAGCAACGAAAGCGTCCCACCAGTTGTCTTTCTGTGATGAAAGAATTCAATTTACATACTTGGTTATTTAGATGGGAGAACGCATCGAAATGCTCCTATTCAAGTCTGGAGTATACAGACAGGACGAAGGTGCTCATGAAAGTAAGAAGCAGCATGCTTCTGTGCACAAACAGGGACAGACCACCATGAAGAGGGAATCCAAGGGAAACCCACACAGTCTTGGTCCAAAAAAGGTGAATGACATAATGCACTCAAAAGGAGCGAGATGCAGGTGATGCCCCTTTGTGTTGTAAACATCACAAGCGCCTGTGCAAACAGCATGCAGTAATTAGTAACCGGGATATAGTATTTATCATGTATCCAGGGATACGAATAACCTGATTTCTCTGTGTTCCATGTGAACGCCATATCCCCAATATGATCAAAACCAGGATAAGCCTCATAACCGGGATACTCACGTCCATGTAAACGCAGTCAGAGACAATAGCAGCACATCCAACTGCTAACAATCTCAATGTCATCCTTGACCATCAAATGCCATGCAACGCTACATCACTGCCACAGCCATAGTGTGACATCACAGTGATGATGTGACATCATCTTACGACATCATCAGTGATGTCATAAGATGATCTTGCTCTTATGACATCACTGACGATGTCACAATGCCTATGACATCATCAGTGATGTCACAAATGCCGATGACATCATCAGTGGGGGAAAACGACAGAATCCCCCCCCCCCCACCCCCGTTTTTGTTCTCGCCTAATAACCGAATGTTTTATGGTCACTCACGATTCTCTGGAAGACTTGTTGGCTTGGTTCGAGCCTTAAAACTCGTTATATTTGGATTTATCTAAATGTCTACGGAGAAAATGGATGCGGAACTTACTTCCGGGGTAAATTACGTCACGAAAAGCCACGTGCCTGTTGAGCTCTATAGCCATGATTGGGAAGTTTGAAGACCGGAACACGGTCGCACTGTGATGTCCGCTCCAACAAGGCTTTAGCTTACTTTAGCCACATTTTTTCAATAAAAACACATTTATGCCATGACTTTACATAATGTATATTTGTGTCGCATCATTTAGCCTGTGCTGTGATGTGGAGCGGCAGGTAAAAGTAAAAAAACGAAGCCTGCCCTGAACGAGCCGAGTGGGGACTTGTTCACTATTGTGAAAGTTAGCACAATAATGTCGCCGACACGCTGGGATGTGTTTACAATTACAACATATGTCTAAAGATCATGAAAGTGGATGGTATCAGGAATGTCACCGAGAGTTACAGGTGAGCTTACAACCTTTATCTGAAGGTAATGGAAATGTATGGAGGCATGGGGACCACTGGGGGAGCGAGCCAGCACGAGTCAACGCTGTCGGGGTCTGTGTTATTCAGTGTAGCTCGAGGCTAAATTAGCCTAGAGTATATTAGCTTGGCAACAGGGGTGTTGTCTACGTGCAACGCAGGTATACGCAGTATACACACTGCGAAATTACTCAGATTTGCGTATGCGCACTGCGAAATGCGCTATGATACGTGTCGTTTTCACTTACCATTCATAAAATTCACCCTGTGCGCTCTGTGTTACAAAGCGCTGACTTTTGGACCCTAGGAGCTTCTGTCGAGCCGACTCGAGCGTGACGTAGCCGTGACGTTGCTTACTACCAAACAAAACAGTTGCCCAGGTGAGGAGATGCCGTATTCAATAGGTACACAATGAAGCGAAAGCAAACGACTCAAACAACACTCTTTCAGTGTTTTCGTAGGCCTGCTTGCCCTGCTACTGCAGCTGCAGCTGTAGCTGTAGATGGCAATAACGTTACAGAAAGGAATCCTGAGGACTGTGATGAGGCAGCTGCTATCGCAACGTTACCTGATGATATCGTCATACCTGGTAAGTCGCATGTACGTTATATATGAACGTTACTGTAACAGCAGCAGGGGATTGTTTGGTACATTGAATAATATCTAGAACAAGCACAATAACTAGCTAGGTTGATACATCGGGGGGGGGGGGTGTACTGCTGCTGTGTGTGTGTGTGTGTGTGTGTGTGTGTGTGTGTGTGTGTGTGTGAGTCAATTTAAACAACAGAATGCAATGTTTTGATGCAGTGTATATCTCCTTGTTTCTTTTAGATAAGAACTCGACCTGGCCAGTGCGTGTCTCCACAATTTTTAATAGTTGTGTTAACAGTAAAATTACTACCTCTGTGCCTAGTGGCGCCGGAACGAGTTTGCAATAATGGGGACACAAATTTTTTTTTTTTTTTTTCCTCACGTTTTTTCGGCGCCCATTAGGGCGGCGACGAAAAATTGACGTTTTTATGGACGTTTGGATGATTTTTAGCCATATTTAGATGAATATCTCATTTTAAATTAACATTATGATTATACTGTAGTGATGTAATTATTCAGTATTTTTCCTTTTCTCACTCACTTGGTGACCTGCTCTCCCTTTAGGTCATTTTATAATTACACTACAACAGACAGCAACACAGGCAGAAACACTGAACTTATTATTATTATTATTATTATCACTTCGAAACACAGTGCAAAACTTGTCATCTCAACACAAAAATAAAATAACAATAACCGTATACGATTATAGCAGCAGCCAATGACAGTGAGTGCAGTACAGAGTCCAGGTCTGTCTGTCTCTCAGGTGTAATAATCCCACAATGATCACGGCTTTAACAAGTGTCACAGGCTGTGTAAACAGTGTAAAGTGGGCTCTCTGTAACTTGATCCCTGGGTCTGTCTGTCTCAGGTGTAATAATCCCACAACGATCACGGCTTTAACAAGCATCACAGGCTGTGTAAACAGTGTAAAGTGGGCTCTAAGCGTCAGGGGCAGTTGCCCCCTCAGATTAAAAAAAAAAAAAAAAAAAAAATTAGGGGGACCAAATTTTAAGGGGGACAAAATGTCCCCATGTCCCCCTTGTTCCGGCGCCAGTGTCTGTGCCTTGATAAGCTTGTTCAAAATAAAGTGTTTAAATTCAACCTTTTTTCTCATGGTCTTTATTAAAAATAGGTCAATATTCTGAAGCTGTTCTGCACACACACACACACACACCACATAATTAACATTGTGGTTTGGTTTGACTGTGTGTGGGGGGGGAGTTGGGCGGAGTTGATGCATTTTGCTTCAAAAAATACTGCATGTGATGTGTTCATTGATTGACTGAATTTAATTAATTAATTTCTGCTCTGTAAATAGTTTACTCTTGTGATCAAAAACACTGATCCAAAGCTCAGTTCTGAAGCTATTCTGTAAATTTGGGGAGAAACAACAACTCAAAATGGGTCGAATATCCGCCCACGTCCGGCCGAAACCACGCCCACTTCCGGTTAAGCGCCCGGGGGGGGGGGGGGGGGGGGGGGGGGGGGGGGGGGTGGGGGTTGGTGGTTGGAGTCAGAGGGAGTATACCCTCTGAAAAAAGGTAGACTACACCACTGCTTGGCAAGTATAGTTCCGCCCTAAGTCGCTCTGGCAAAGAGTTAGCTTACTGTCTAAAATGCAAAATGTAATGTAAATGATGTGTAATATACTGTAAATGAAATTCACAAGACTAAATATTATGTATTATTATGACTTAAGTAAGTTTGTGTGTGTGTGTGTGTGTGTGTGTGTGTGTGTGTGTGCACGTGCGTGCGTGCGTGTGTGTGTGTGTGTGTGTGTGTGTGTGCGCACGCGCGCGCTTGCGTGTGTGCTGTCTGCTACTTACTCTAACTGTGTCATATCGTCCACTCCATCTTCCTCTTGTTGGTCCTGGTAAGCCATGGTGGGCAGGCTTCGGATTGAGTACATCTAAAATAGATACACACATCTGGGCTGAGGAAATTATGCATGTATTGTAATGTACAATACACATTATACTCCAACACACAAGAGTTCATACATACAGTAAATACATGCACACATACACACTCACACATGGAAACTCCCATTCTCTCTCTTTTGGATTATTTCAATGTTGACTGCAGTTAACAGAGCTGCTGTGGGGTATTCCAGAAAAATGAAATTTAAGAAATCCTCAACCAAATCCTGAATTCTGACTTGAGTGAGCTAGGCATAGCGGTTTTCGCTTCTACAACAACTGATTCAGATTTCAGTGATCGGGGTGTAGGTGAACTGAACTATGGACGTTCACAGTGAATTTATGAAGCCATCCTCAATCGAGTAATGCAAATAGGATTAATGATGGATTCAGAGAGAACAAGCACAACATAGCGTCATATTTCACTCCAGCTGAACCAAAAATATTAATTTGTAGTGAATTTCAGCATATTTTCAAAAAACAAAATAAAATATACCAGCGACATGGCAAGAAAATTACATGCCAAGACATGTATTATTATTATTATTTTTTTTAGTGAGTTAACCATCACGTTTAATGTTTTAGGAATTCAACATTTAACAGACCTTTTTGGGGGCTGAACTTTTTTCAATTAACGGAGTGAAATGTCTTGTGTCTTGTGTATTCCGCCTCGCAATGTCGTAAAATCTAGGGGCGAGGCTTCTGAAAGGAGAATAATTAAGGGCATGATATTTGAATGACGATTGATTCCAGGCGCCAAATGAATCAATGACCGCTCATTCTTATGATGTGATTGGCGAGATACGAATGCTTCATAAAATTTTGCCACGTGAATCCTGGTGTAATCCTGGAGTATTCCTACTATGCGGATCTGCACGGTTTCTGTGATCCTTTGATAAATGAGGGCCAGTGTGTTTGTTTCTGTGAAGTAGCTCTGTTATGAGTGAAGCTAGACTGTGTTTCTGCCTCTCCACCATGTTGGTCGTTCTACTTGCTTGTCATCCATAGAGGTCTAATGATCCCAGTGCTTCCCACACACAGCATAGCCCCCCTCCCTCCGCTGCGAGTGCAGACTGTAGGTTATATATTTATATGCAAATTAGCATATAACATCATCTGGTGACTTCTAGAAACTTTTTTGACAGTTATTGCATACGACC
>NW_028150989.1:0-31795 GCF_964638095.1 Poromitra crassiceps | reverse complement strand
TAAGTATGTCCGTGGACTTTACTATCTGTGGGCACATAACTATTCATTCATACATAATGATATAGGCACTTGTGAGGCACAACACTTAACTCATACATATATATGTGGTTCTTGGCATATAGAGCCTACAAGACATACATCCAGTGTTTTGATGTCTGTTGGAGATGCACAGTGGATACAAACGTCAGAGAATGTGTTTGGAGTTGGTCTGGTTTCGGGGCTACCAAGGCGGCTACTACATGCATAGCCTATATCAGAGCAGCAACATCGGAATGATAGCTACAGCTGCTGAAAATAGCCTAAGAGGTTTCTGAAGGGCTCTCGGCCGGAGGTGTGGGGACCCAGGCAAGGCGAGGGGCCAGGGCGGGTAGGGGGTTGGGTGGTGGTAGCCTGGGTAAAACCCAGTCCCCCAGTGACCTGCTCTCAGACAGACCCTGCTCACAAGTCAACAGGTCCTGAGAGCAGGTCACGTCGGGCTGGGTTTTACCCCATGCTAGGGGTGGTGGTAGGGGGGACTGCCCCTGGGTGTCGGGGCCGGGAGAGAGGCTCAAGCCTGGGTAGTGGTAGTAGGGGGTGGCTGGGCCTGCTGGGTCGTGCATTTAGACACCCCGGTAAGATAGTCACAAAAACACCGGCCACATGTTTCCCTGTGTCCCTGCAGTGGACCCAAGCTTCGAAGAGGAAGGGAATGCCCCATGATGAAACGAGGGTAATGGCTGGGAGAGGTTAGATCCAGCCGGTCCCCTGGACACGCTGCACACTGCCTCGCTCAGCTGGTTCAGATTGTGGGCTGTCGGCATTTGCGGTCTGGTAACGCTAAAGTTCCGGTTGCAGTGAGCTGGATGTCGATAGTGGTAATTAACACATGAATTACGGTATTATTGAACACAGTGTGTTAATGTATGTGTTGATGAGGAATTAACTATGATGATATAGGCATAGCCTACTTAATTAATAGTAATTCATATATGACTCGGTGTGTTCATCAAACATACCTTTTCATTAGTTGATGATGCGGTAAGCATCAATTAATGGCTTAATTCATCATGAGTTAAGCATGCCATTCATGCACATGTTTTGCACCAGTATTGTAAAGTGTTACCGCAACCTACACACGTCCCTCTGGCAATACCAACCCTAGTTTTCGTTCCACGGGTCAATACATCAGACGTCATCAGACGGCAACCAGAAGCTGCGCAATGCTTCATTTTGTCCCCACAGTGGACAAATAAAGCCACAGGCGGGGGGGACTAATGTAGCGGTTGTGAAAAAGGCACAAAAAACAGCCCAGGTAAACAATTTTTTTTTCTGGCATTAACATACAATTCCTTCATCTTTTGGTCATCTAAGAAACTAAGTATTATGAAAATACATTTTTAGTATGTTATATGTTTGCAAATTAATATAATTATAAACTTCTATCTATATATTTTGCTGATGTGATCAATATTTTTACCTCCCTTAAATGGCTTATCCAAAGAAATATTTTGAATGTGTGCATTTTTTTTTTGCCCTCTATAAGTGGGCCTCTTCCTTATGCGAGGCATTGTCCTGCAAGCACAGATAAATGCCAGATAAATGCATAGCCTAGTCAAGGCAATTGGAGCAAAAGTGCTTTATTTGTCCCCCCGCGCGTCTCCCTGGATGAAAAGCTAAGCTAACATAAAGGATATGCTAACATTACACACAAAAACAATCATTGAGCTGTAGTCTACCGATAGGTCTAACAGATGAATTTAAAATAAATAAATTCCAACACGCTAATAGAAAAAATACACAGTTTTGCAATATTTTTACTCACGTTTTGAAAATAAGACGAAAAGGCAACGTTTTTTTGCAGATATCTCCGCCATCCGCTGACTGGCGGAGCTGAAATTTCACAGGAAGTGAGCTATCAGGAAGTGTAAACATGGGGGAAAAAAAATCGTCTTCCTGAGTTTTCGTCAAAGATAGTATATGAGGACAAGCTTATTCCGTCCCCCCTGCTTAATTCGTCCCGGATCTCCCCTACTCCACCCTAGCATAAACCGCTTTCTCAAAACCAGGATAAGGGCTTATCCAGGTTTCTGAAACCGGGATATGATGTTTTTACATGCGCAAACACAAAAAAGGGGATACTCCGAAACCCCGACAGTAAACCGGGATACTCAAGTCCATGTAAACGCAGTCAGTCAGTGATGATTGTCATCAGTGATGTCACTCGAGCAATTGAGATGTCATCAGTGAGGAGATGTCATCAGTGATGATGTGATCAGTCTTGACTCTTGATATTGTGTCAAACATCGACGAATGACTGTCCTATGTGCATAATGTGGTTATTATCATCATTATTATTTGTATTATTATTATTTTTGGTATTAATGTCATATTTGGAGTTATTTCCCTTCTTGTTTTCTAATGTCCCACTGTTTATATCTGTTCAAAAACCAAAATAAAGTGTTGGTCATAAAAAAAAGTAAACCAAAACGGCAACTAGCAATGCATACATGTCAGAAAAAACCTGCCTTGCCAAAGCAATACCTCACAACTCACGTCAGTGTTCAATAGTGGATGAAATCAGATGTGAGGTGTGTAGTCCTACAGCAGGGGTGGTCCCAAAACTTTTTTTTGAAATGGGGGGGCCAGATTAGATAATGTGAAAAATACCTGGGGGGCCACAGCTGCTTCTCACATCATATGGGGTTAAAAAAAAAATCACATACAATACAAGTGTACTCCTGTTTTACCATCTGAAAAAAAAGTTTCTGTCTGCGTAGTTTGTACTTGGTGGCTTGTCTACCAATTGTATGATAGTGCTATGATAGTTGGGTGAACGAAAAAAGACGCAAAGTGAAACTTGCTTGATTAACCAATACTGTGCGGAGTGCCACACATAGTATATTTTTGAGAGACAAGGACGTGGGGCCCGCTTAAAATCGGTCCGAGGGCCGCAATTGGCCCCTGACTTTGGACATGCCTGTCCTACAGTTGTCCAAGGGGTTCAATCCAGTCACAAAGGATGATGACTTGATAATCTTCCAATAATTCAAATATCTGGAAATAAACATGATAATATTTCCTGTAATATGCCTTTTGTGGAACCGGATAATATTTCTATAATCGAATATTCTTCTAATAGTGTGTACAATACACTTACAGTACAGAAGGTTGTGCTTTCTACCTTTCTGCCATTTCTGTAACATCATGACAAATATTTCTCTAAAATTCCCTTTAAGACTATGGGGGACTTGTAGAGTGAGAGAGGAAGCAGAAGAAGCATAACGCCTGGGCTTTTCGGGGCTATAGCCCCGGATCTTTTTATGAAAAGCCCCGGATCTCAAATATGAAAAGGGGGGGGGGGGGGGTACAAAAATAAGAATAGCTGGCCCCCCCTCTATTCATCTCTCATGCATGCTTTAAAGCCCTGAAAATGGTATTGGGTGATCAGAAATGCATACAACATACAACCTTTATTTTGAAAATATGGTTTAGGGCTAGAGGAAAATTACTCGTCTACACTCCCGGAAAAATGTATCATCCAGGAGAGGATTGTGCAATCCTTTCCTGGATGATACATTTTGAACCCATAGTATGGGAAACCAATGTGTTTTTTGTAACTGAATGCCTTTTATTATTATTATTTTCATGCAAAGTGACAACAGAGGAAATACCTCTTTGTCCTCTGTTTCTTTCCCTGTTTCTCTTTGCCTGTTAAATACAGGACCAACCACAACTATTATCTGTTTCATGAGATCTTGTAACTTGTAACATGAGACTTGTAACATGTCTAACTTAATTTGTTTTGAACAGAGCAAGTGCACTAAACTGATCATCATAACTAAAACTTATGTGGTCTGTATCTGTCTTTCTTATTTTATGTAATTTCAGTGAGCCCAAGACAGGACCACCATAGTGGCAGTGGAGGAAGCCGTGATGAATGGGGATGATTTCCCTCGCCAAGGAGGATCCAGCTAGTCTTCCATTCCAAAAGGTAATACATGCTGTGGAATATTACTATACTAATATTTCCCTGTCACATCTGCATTAACTGATCATCATAAGTACATTTACGTGTCTGCATTTGTCTTTTTTTAATCTAATGACAAGGACACAAACTGAACAGTGGAGGTGGAGAAGAGAGGAACTGTGAGAAGAAGCTGTATCTGCACACACAGGACACACAGGACACACAGACACACACACACACACACACACCACACACACACACACACACACACACCACACACACACACACACACACACAGGACACAAGAAGAAAATTGAATCTGACAAATTGATGAAACTTTAAACACATTGACTGCCAGCCGTTTTTTTTTTTACTGTAGGTAGCTTCTGCCAGGCCCTTTTTTTTGAGGATTCTGGCTCATTTTACAAGAGCCGAGCATAATTTTTCTGGTTGGACTTTGTGAACACAAAGTTCAGAAAAAGTACTAATAGAATGTGTGCTTTCTCTGTCTAAAAAGAGTTTAGTTTGTAGAGTTAGTAGTTATGTAGATATTAGCCCGTTGAGTACAGCATGGTTTCAGCGTCTGGAAATTTATTCAGAGATAAATGGCTTTTTGTGAAATTCGATAGAAACAGTCACTTTAACCATTCATTTTTTGGCATCAGTAAGACCGTCAGACATTCTAAACAATAGTTTTGAACAGTAATTTCCTCCATAACAGCAGGAAAACACCCCTCTCATTCAAACTCCTCCCTCCGTGTGTCCTTCTCCTCCTTCCTCCTGGCTCCTACAGCGGGCCGTGTCAGAAGCGCGTTGCTGCTGCCTGCCTGCCTGCCTGCGTGCCTGCCTGCCTGCTTGCCTGCGTGCGGACGCTCCTTGTGCGAGTCAAGATGGGCCGGGGAATGCGTGGGCGATGGGCAGATGTTGATTCTGGCCTTTTCTGAGGTGTTTCAAAGTGTGTTTCACCTATAATCTATTTTTGCAAAATCGCTCTCCGCTCTCTGTGTGCTGCTGCCTGCGCGGGCCGCTCTCGGGCAAGACAAGTCTGGATTACTGTAAAAATCGCCTCGCCATTTCCTTGAATGGCTTGCTCCCGCGGCAGTTTTTTTCTTTGATTTTCGCTCGTCTGGGGGAGCACTGTCAAACACTTAGTGGGTCGGTTAAAATAGATTATACACATTCAATACCTCCAATAATTGTATAGGAGACGTAAAAAGGGATTGATCAACGCCCCCACCGTCAAAAAAAAAGAAAAAACGATTTTTTTTGACGTATCAATACGTCGCTGGCAGTCAACGGTTGGATTCTGCTTGACGTATCAATACGTCGTTGGCAGTCAACGTGTTTAATAACAGAATTTTTTTTCCAACAGGTCCCTCAGTAGCCTATTTAATTATAATTTAGATGAGTTTGTGTGTAGTGTATAGTTCGGGTTGTGTTTGTAGGGCATCATTTTGGCCTGAAAATCGCTCGGTGGCGCACCGCTGCGCTTTGCACCTAGGCTAAGCCCCCAATGTCTTCAGACCCTAGAAACCACCTCTGAATAGGGTTGTCAGTTTTCCCAAAATGAAATACAGTTTGGCTGTGGTACTGCAATTACGTTTACAACAGGACTGCTGATTGAGCTCTGACAGCGGGGCTTTGGATAGGCACAGAGGCAGGTCGGCGGACTGAACGCTCCAGCAGCAGCCTATGCATGGAGCGACTTACATTTGAAGACTTGTGACTGCCGTTGGGACTTGTGTTGATTTATTGTCTGGTCCGAACCACGAACCACACTTCCTTGTCCACACACACTGCACACACAGTCTCCCCCGACTTGTCTGGTCTGAACCGCAAAACTGCACGCGCGTGGGCACTTCCTTGTCCACGCACACACAGCCTCCCCCAAATCTCGCACTGCACAACGCACCCCCTTTATTTTGGACACACACACACACACACACACACACACACACACACAACACACACACACACACACACACATTTTAATTTCTTTATTGGATTTTTCGATTAGAGACATTAATCGTATCAAAAACCCAATAGTAAGCAAGGAGTCAATGCAATACAATACAAGATCATGCTCACAATGTTATCTGTAGGCTATAGACATGGGCAGATCCAAAAAAGAAACATGAGGCTATGGGTATAAGTGACAGCGTCTTTTTCCAAATGAAATGACTGCCAATGATGGCAGACACAGAGCAGTACTTGGCCAACTGTTTTGGCAGCTTTTTTTTTGCCAGTCCAGCAAGTTGGAGTCCTCGCACACACATTTTATGAACATGCCCCAGACTACCAAATATCAAGGACTATAATTTTTACAATTATACCCACATGCAGAGATGGCATTTGCAAGTGTTTGATATTTTTAGCCATTTTATAACTGAAGCATGTATCCATGTACAAATCAAAGGAACATCCAATTTCTAAAATTAAAAACAGACTTGGTGGATTCATTGATCATGACACACACACACACACACACACACACACACACACACACACACACACACACACACACAACACACACACACACACACACACACACACACACACACACACACACACACACACACACACACACACACACACACACACACACACACACACACAACACACACACACACACACACACACACACACACACACAGTCTCCGCCTAGTCTGGGGCCACCTTCCACTCCGCTTTTTGTCATGGGGGGCGTAAAACCCCGGACCCAGAATTAACCACCGGATGGCAAATGCGCCCTAACAATGTCCTTTGTTTGCCGTTTAGCTTTGACGCGGTGATGTTACCTAAACTAGAGGTCTGATCAAAACAAAGCTAGCGTTACATAAAAACAAAACGTTCATGCAATATGGCAATCTCCCGCCACCACCGCCTGACACATCGGTCAAAAACGGGTGGAAAGAGGATTCTGATACTTGGGTCAAATTGTCAAGTTAACGTGAAAGTTTGACGAGCTAGAAAACACTGCCATCCGGTCTAGGGGCGGGCTCTAGGCGGGAAACCAGTAGGGTGACAAAAATCAATTGTGGGGCGGGGAGCCAGGCTCTTTCTCGCCGAGAAGAGCCTGGTGACGCGAGGTTAGTCTCCGCCAAACCCTCAGTGCACACAAATCCAAATCTCGGTGAGTGTCCCTCAAATCTCGCCTACAAAACAAGCACACAGTGGTCTATAGAAGCGGCCGAATCTCGTCTACAAACATCTCTCCTCCCAACACACAAGCGCCGTCTATAGAAGCAGCGCACCGCTTAAAAAGGTTTCCTGTGAGACAAGTGTGATGCCACTCGATCTGATTTGAATTACTTTTTATGACCCTCTTGAAAATGGGTCATAGTCCTTCCGTCCGGACCTCTCAATAGTTCGACCACTCATGAGTTAGACTACCCAAAGATCCCGCCCTATTATTTTTAATCTCATAAATCTGACCTCCCAAAAATCCGACCGCAGTAAAATTAGGACAGTTGCGTGGGGACCTCCAGAGAGAGAGAGAGAGAGATTGACGCGTTAATTGGCGCGGCTCATTTGATGCGCTGCACTGCAGGCATCAGATAGGCTACCAAATACCAACAGCACAGAAACCACGAGTATTTGGGGGAAAATGTCACTAATTTATATCACAATGAATGGACCAATGAATAAAAAGTTGTTATATCGTAGTTTTTGAGCCCCTGCCAGTCAGAGGCTGTTAATCTCCTACCTGTCTATCGAGCAGTGTGGGGAAAAAAAGGCATTGCTGCTGCGGGAAGCAATCCAGTCTATCCAAAACTTTTGCCGATCTCATCAAGACATTGCAGCAGGGGAATATATTTTGGTAGCCCATGTGTTTGTGTTCTCACTTGTACAGACAATAGAGTCGCGTTGTTTTACACGCATGCTAACTGCCGTGAGATTAATTTGTTTGGCGAGACGGGCATGAAAATGAGGAAAAAGAGAGAGAGAGAGGGTGAGGTGGGGGGCGGAGCGCTTTGGTCACTGCTGGAAACTCCAAAAACGAAACAGGTTCAGAGTGGGCCGGGCGTCAAGGTGATTATCCTGCCGATAATCTTAATAATATCCTGTAGTGCGTGGTGCGCCACATTTACAAATCTTGTAGTGTGTGGCATGTTTTGAGAGCGCACAGAGAAATGCACAGACTGCTTCTGTTGGAAGTGCCCTATATGGGGTCACCCCTATGTTCCCACAGCCCAATGTTCCCACAGCCCTATGCTCCCACATGTCTAAGATTTCAGCCATATGTTTCCCACAGCCCTATGTTCCCACATTTCTTAGATTTTTTTTTCTTCCAAAATAAGGCCCCTGTGTTTCCCACATTTCCCAACAATAGTCTTGTTGCACAACCCACACCAGTCTCAAAGTTTTTGTGTGCCTTTGATCATGCAAGAATACACATGATCATGAAAAAAATACACAATAGGACTATGGCCTATTGTGCTGTTCCCTGGCACAATTTTTGACACTTTCTTTGCTAAACCTAGGCTATTTCACTTACAGTATAGTAAACTGAGCTTTGTATTTTTTTTGTTCTTGAAATAGTCTTCAAAGGACAGCACTTGCAGATTGCCTGTTCCTGGCACAAAAAATGTTGAGTGAACTGCATAAATAGTGCAATAAAGGTTGAGTTAACTGCATAAATAGTGCAATATTTTTATTTATTTAAATAAAAAAATTATTTATCTTATTTTGATTGTTTGCTAGTAGCCCTGGCCTGTGGGACATGTGCTGTTCTCTGGCATAATTTTGGACACGTCCTTTGCTAAACTTAGCTCCTTAAAGGAAACACTTCGCCCATTTTCAACCAGCTTTGTATCATTAGAACATCAGTAGTATATCAGAAAACTGTAAAACGGTTTTGAAGTCTGTCATTTAATTTGACAGTTTATTGAGTGTTTAAAGTGTGGACCAGTGACATCACTGGTCCACACTAACTCAAATTACTAACTCTAACTCAAATCAACTCTCAAACTGTAAATGGTTTTTGAAGTCAATCATCTAGTTTTGACAGTTATTGAGAGTTGATTTGAGTTAATGAGTTATTCATTTGAGTTAGTGTGGACCAGTGATGTCACTGGTCCCACACTTTAACTCATTGAGTGCCAGCCACTTCTGGAGAATGGACCTCAGTGCCAGAGTTTTTCAGAGCGTTTTCAGTTATTTCTCGAGGCCCACAGAATATTGTGTGATATTACTATGTAAACACCGAACACGCACAAATAACGAGCTGGCTCTATTGTATCATCAGCAAAAAAAGTTTATTGATACCATTTTCCATTCTTTAGTTATGAGCCGGAGAAGATAGGTCGTTTTGAGCAAATACAGGCGTTTCAAATTATTAGCTGAGATATTCCGCCTTTTGTGAAATGAAGCATTTCAAGCACATTCACTGAGTCTGAAGATAATATTTTCTGATGTAGTGACGTGGTGTAGTTGTGTGATGCCCTGCGTGCCCCACCCCCCTCTCCCCCCTCAGCTGCAAACTCCTCCCCACACTACACAGCCTCACGCACCCAGTCTATTTTCGGAGTGCTCCGTTTGTGTGTGCCGGGCGGCTCCCAGCGCGACAGGGAAGAGCCAAACCGGACTGCTGAATGGTTTGGCGTCGGGTGCTGCTTTTCTGGTGGCTAATCGTGTGGAGAAACTATACAGACAGACAGACAGAGGCAGAGGGGCTCAGTTGTGGGCGCGGATTGACTCCTGTTCGCAGCCAACGTCAGCTCCAGACAGAGCAATCTATATGGCTCTGGCTGCAGCATGCATCGGTTTCTCTTTGATCACGGCTTTTTCTCCTGTTTCTCCGGACCTGTCTCTAATCTGGAGAGCACTGTCGCCACCTAATGAGTCCGTAAAATAGGTTATACACCTTCAATAGCTCCCATATTTGTACAGGAGATGCCTGAGGCTTTCATCCACGTCCCACCATCAAAAAACGCATTTGACGTCGATCGACGTCCGTGGCACTCTACGTCACTATTTACTTTGACGTCGATCGACGTCCGTGGCACTCAATGAGTTAACACTCAATAACTGTCAAATTAAATGACAGACTTCAAAACCGTTTACAGTTTTCTGATATACTACTGATGTTCTAATGATACAAAGCTGGTTGAAAATGGGCAGAGTGTTCCTTTAAGGCCAAAATACACCGAACATGTATGTCGCGCAAAAAAACGCGCCGCGCCTTTTAGATTCAATTATATTTAATGTAAACACTCACACCGGCCGTGGCTTGTCAGCGTGCTCTATTTTACGCCACTGTTCTATTTTCGATGCGTTGCTGCTCTATAAAATAGTCAAGAAAGGGCTGTGGGAACATAGGGCCTAATTTTGAAAAAAATCTTAGAAATATGGGAACATAGGGCTGTGGGAACATAGGGCTGTGGGAACATAGGGCTGTGGGAACATAGGCACGCTCCCCTGTATATAGGCGGATTTACGCGAGGTCGAACTACTGGGTATGAAATCCGACAGTCGGAATAATGGCGTTAAAATGGTCGGATTAATGGAGGGTCAACATTATGAGACTACAATGATAAAACTCGCCGTAGACATCAATGGTCGGATTAGCGGGTGGTCGGAGTTATGTGTAGTCTGACCATTGGGGTGTCGTACTAACGCGTGGACCCTTGAAAGACCCAAACTTAGTGATGCTGCCATAGGATGCTTACAGTAGGTTGCTTTCACATACTGTATAAGCTGGTGGACTCGGTGCGATTCGGGGGCATGAAGTTGCAACATTGTTGCAATTTTCATTTGGTCTGGTTCGCTTTCACACAGCTATTTGTCAAGTGCACCAAACTTTCTAAACAATGTCACGTGGTCGAAACAGTCACTCGTCTATTGGACAGAATAAAGAAGGGAAATCTCTCCTCTCTTCAGCAGGCTTCTTGCCTGGCTGAGGGCTGACTGAACGACACAAGTGAATCCACAAAACACAAACCATGGATCAACACCACCTGCGATATTGGGATCCCCCCCCCCCCCCCCCCCCCATTTTTATTTCCAAATTTTTACAGGACAAAAAACAAACAAGACAAACAAGCTCAGACACAGGAAATGAGAGAGAGACAAAAAAAACATCTTTGACATTTAGGGCCCTATCTTCGTACAGCGCTAATTAAATGACGAATAGCATTAGGGCTGTGCAATTAATAAAATGTTTGGCTTCCCGCAATTATGAAAACAAGACAACTGATATCAAATTTTTTTTATATATAATTTATTTTAGTTAGTCCATTTACTTTTTTAACTTCTTTTTTTACATTTATTTGTGCTTTTCAGTTCAAATATATTCAAAGGTCAAAGAAAGTTTTTCAAGCTCAATAAATGCACAATGCTGCCAAAGTCAAATGATATCTGTTGCCATCTTAACTCATTGAGTGCCAAGGACGAGTATGTTCGTCAATTCGTTTAGTAACGTAGAGTGCCAAGGACGAGTATGTTCGTCAATTGCGTTTTTTGACGGTGGGACGTGGATCAAAGCCAGATCCATCTCCTGTGAAAGTATGGTGGATGTTGAATGTGTAAAAGCTATTTTAGGGACCCATTAGGTGGCGACAGTGCTCTCCAGATTAGAGAAAGGCGAGGAAAAAAGAGAGAAGAAGTCATTGGGGAAACGGAAATCGCATCGATATGCATGAAGCATAACGTTAGCTGTGCCTGTGAACAGCAGTCAATCTGCTGCCACAATTGAGCCCCTCCGTCTCCGCTGCGATAGCCCCTCCATATGATTTAGTTGCCGACACCAGCGTCTTTCTGAAAAGTTACATTATTCTCAGCTGGGAGCCGGCGACAGGCTGTGAAAAAGCGGGGTGCAGCGCACTTTTCAGTGCAGAGCAAACGCAGAGCAAACGCAGCCGAGCCCCAGAGACACTCCCACGGAGGAGGAGGAGGGGGGTGGGGCACGCAGGGCACTACAGCATACAACCATTGACAGTAAACACAGACCGCAGGGGCCAGCGCTGCTGGTTGCAGCTAAAAAATATTATTTGGCCAAACAAAATTCCTTTGTTTTCACTGTTTTATTGAAGGAAATTATTTTTGAGGTGTCATTACATCAGAAAATATTAGCTTCAGAGTCAATGATGTGCTTGAAATGCTTCATTTCACAAAAGGCTGAATATCTCAGATTCTAAATTGAAACGTGTGTTTTTGCTGAAATCAACCTATCTTCTCCGGCTGATAACTAAAGAACGGAAAATGATATCAATAAACTTTTTTTTGCAGATGATAGAAGAGAGTCTCATCGTTCTTTATGCGTGTTCGGTGTTTACATAGTAATATCACACAATATTCTGTGGGCCTCGAGAAATCACTGAAAACGCTCTGAAACTCTGGCACTGGGAGCGTCCGTTCTCCAAAAGTGGCTGGCACTCAATGAGTTAATGGGAAGAATGGTGCTGCTTTTTTTGTGATATCAATGAAGCAATTGTCTGGCTCAAAACTTTAATCTCATATCTGGCTTGACATTGATCCGGTTGTGCTGCTTTGTTTTCATTCAACTTCACAGTTGTAAGTTGTTGGAAATGGCATCAACACAGAGCAGAGTCAGCCAGTTCAAGATGTTCAGGTTGGATGTGGAGCCAGAAGTCTGTCAAACATTTATCTCTGAAAGTCATCTTCAGTGTCCCATCTGATGCGATGTCCACAAGACTGTCAGCCTCTTTTGGTGGTAGCTTGGAGCTGACATGTTCGATGTGCCTTTTGTTTCCAGATGGATTTCTGATCCACTCAAAGCCTGCGTCCAATTCTGGGAAATATTTTCCCAACTGTGAGTGAAGGCCTTGCAGATGTTCCTTGAAGGCTGCAACTGTGTCACCATCCAGCTCTTCTTCAGCATCAAGGAGAAAATCCGCAAGCATTGGGAAACAATCAAATTCTTGGCGGTCAAGACGGGGTCCACCCGCTATGCCGACCACCCGCAGTGCCGACAGCCCACAATGCCGACAGCCCAACACATTTCTCACTCCCAAGTCGTCAAGCGTCCGACGTTAGGTTTAGGCGTGGGGGGTGGGAGAGGTTAGGGTTAGGGTCTGGGGAAGGGAAGGCTGGGAGAGGTTAGCTCCAGCCGGTCCACCGACACGCTGCACGCCGCATCGCTCAGCTGGTTCTGCTTGTGGGCTATTGGCATTGCGGGCTGTCGGCACTGTTCAAGACGGGCGCACCAATTCCATCTTGATGCGTGTGGCTTTGATTTTTTTTATTTTGAAAACAGTGACTGCTTTTCCATGCAGTGCCAAATTAAAAGTGTTGAGAGTGCTGAAAACATCTGACAGGTATGGCAATTTTGTGAGCCATTGGAAATCATGCATTCTGTCATACAGTTCATCACTATGAGGCATGAATAACTTGACCTCATCACGCAGTTCACATAGGCGGGTGAGGACTTTCCCACATGACAGCCAGCAAACTTCAGTATGAAAAATAAGTTTTGTCTGTTTACTTCCCATTTCTTCACAAAGAGCCTTAAAGAGCCCCTTGCCTTTACACACGCTGCTAGCCCCCTCTGTTTGCCAGTCATTGATGTTGCACCATCTGTGCAAATCCCCACGCATCGTGTCCATTCAAGTCCATGCTGCACAACAAAATCATTCAGGACATCAAAGATCGTTTCGCCAGTGGTGTTGGTGGGCATGGAATGACAAAAAAGACACATGCATAAACACACTGCATAGAAGACGTCAAGTCGTCTTAAAACCACAGTGGGAAATTACTGGAAAGTCGCTGTGCAAGTTGCTATTAACACGTTCACTGCCAATGACGTGTTAATACGTCAAAAAAAATCCAACGGTTGACTGCCAATGACGTGTTAATACGTCAAAAAAATGAATTTTTTTTTTTGACCGTGGGATGTGCATCTAACCCTTTTACATCTCTTATATAAATATTGGAGCCACCGAACGTGTACAACCCATTCCACCGACCCACTAAGTGGCGACAGTGCTCTCCCAGACTAGAAAAAGCAGAGCCAAAACTGCAGGGGAACGCGCGATGAAACCATTCTCATACTGTAGAATGGATTGGCGAAAACGCTTTCGCTTTCACGCTGATTGCTGGTGGTGAGGGATTGCAAATTTGCATAATAGATTACGGGTGGAACACACTTTGAAACACGCAGCATAAATAAGACCAGAATCGCAAAAGCTTCATCAAAGCTCTCAACCGAAACTCCAAGAAACGAGCGAGCCCATCCAGACTTGCACAGCGGCCGCCAGCAGACAGGAGCAGCAGAAAAGCAGTGAGCCTGGTGACGCGAGGTTACAGCAGCAACAGAAACGAGCTTGTGACACGCCCGCTGCAGCCAAGAAGAACACACACGGAGGGAGGAGTTTGAAGGAGAGGGGTGTTTCCTGCTGTTATGGAGGAAATTACTGTTCAAAACTATTGTTTAGATGTCTGACGTCTTACTGATGCCAAAAATGAATGGTTAAAGTGACTGTTCTATCGAATTTCACAAAAAGCCATTTATCTCAGAATAAATTTTCAGATGCTGAAACCATGCTGTATTCAAGTGCTAATGCCTACATAACTACTAACTCTACAAACTAACTCTTTTAGACAGAGAAAGCACACATTCTATTAGTTCTTTTTAGATATTTTGTGTTCACAAAATCTTAGCAGAAAAGAATCCTCAGGTCTTGAAAGATGAGCCAGAATCCTCAAAAAACCCCTCTGGCAGAAGCTACCTACAGTAAAAAAAAAACAGCTGGCAGTGAATGTGTTAAGACTGTAAACAGTGGAGCACGGACGCGGAAAAGGAAGTGACTGTGGCAGGAGAGGCACGCTGTACAGGAAGCTGGGAAAAAAGGTAGGGCTGTCCCAGAGTCTATTTTTCAAATAAAAATAGACTCTGGGTTCCCAGATTGGAGAAACACTGCCCTACAATAATGATCACAGGTATCCAATACATTAGATGCAGGGCGCATGATGTTGCCCCCATTCACTTCCATATTACTATGGAGTAAATAACAGGGAAAGAAACAGAGACAAAGAGGTAAATGTAGTTCCTCTGTTGTCCTCTGTTGTCTTTTTACTTTGCATGGAAATAATAATAATAATAATACTCTGGTTGACTAATGAAGAAGTTAATTTACAAAATATAACTTAAAATAAAAATGTTTTTCAACCAAATCAATGGTCATGGTGTTACACGTATTTGTTCTTTCCTTGTTCTTTCCATCAATTTTCCCAGAGTGTAGACGAATAGCTGCCTCTAGACCCAACCGTATTTTCTAAATAAAGCTCGTAGTGTATTGCATGTTGCATACATTTCTGATCACCAATACCATTTTTTTTAGGGCGCATGAATGAGAGGCCAGCTATTCTTATTTTTGTAGCCCCCCTCCCCCCATATTTGAGATCTGGGGCTTTTCATAAAAGATCCGGGGCCATAGCCCCGAAAGCCCAGGCCTAACTATTGCTGCTTTCTCAGCACCAGTAGGCTATAGGGGTGATAACCTAGCATGGCATTCAGCTCATCTAACCACTCATAGAAACTAACACTCAAACCCCCAGTAAACACAGACAATTTTCTCTGTTTTGCAAAGGTTCGAAACACCCCCCAGGGGAGAGTAGAAGAGGAAGCTTCCCATGGCTATGTCCCCAACCGCTCTCTTCTCATCTTTCATTTTAGATATGACGTCCTTATCTGCCTGTACCCTTGCTCTGAGAGCTTGCAGTTCAGCTTGTAACTCCTTATCTGCTGACATCGTCCTCACTTATCAAACACTCTTGACAGCTGAGTTGGCAACAGCTCACTTGGTCCAATGGGCAGGCAGGAACTTGTGCTGGTGATAACCTCCCCCGGTGTAGCTGGTTGAGCCGCTCTGTTCTCTGTGGTCCACCTCTCTTGGATCCGGAGTAGTCACTGCCTTAGCCCACACACCTATCACACCTGATGAAGCGCATCAGATGACGAGTCGCATTTGCCAGAAGCTCCGTCAAAACGGTCGATTTTATCTGTTTTTAGTTGCATCCCTAAGCTACACTTGTAGTTGGTGATCGGTCTGTCTGTCTATTTTAGCACGGTGAAATATTTTTTACGATCAGATGTTTGGTCTTTAAGTTTTAACCGTTTTAAAGTCTTCCGGGTCTCAGTGGTGCCATACCCACCGCTGCTAGCCGGTTAGCCTAGCTGCTAAACGACCATCACAAACTTCCTCGATCCAGGATACCACGGCCATCTAATCTTACCGGAGGCTATTCAAACGCAGCAGGCCCAGTCTTTGGGCCTGTGCCGGTAAGTCTCCTACCATACCAGACCTCCCGTGTATCTACTTTCCGCTGTGGCCTCCCGAGGGAGTAAGTGTTGCCCTGATACTGCTACCCGCCTGCTGAAACATCCTGGAAAACATCATTACTTGTCACATTGCCCTGTTACTGGCCATAGTGTGTTTTCCTTCACAGCTGAAACACCACCAAACCTCCATAAAGCATGCCAACCACCTCACCATCCAGTTGTGACAGCTGTCATCGCCTGTCCCAGAGGGTACGGTGCTCGAGGGGAGAATCTCCGTCCTGCACCAGATCGGGGATGAGGAATGGATTATGGACTCCCTTCACGCCGAGTGCGCTGCTATCCCCTCCGCAGTCGCTGTAGCTGAGATTTCAACCGACTCCGTGGTCTCCGTGGGACCCCCTGGAGCCTTCCCTGCCCCCGGAGCCCTGGACGTAACTGTCTGTTCCCCAGTCGTGTCTGCTGCTCTGGCTGTGAACCGCTGGGAACAGCGTAGAGGAACGAGGCTGACCAGCTCTACGCCTGACCAGAGAGAAGCTTGGACTCCTGCCTGCAGCGGTAGCCATGGTGGGAAGCTCCTCTCTCGTCCGATTCCACCGGGACTCCCCCAACTGTCCACCAGCAATAGGTTCTCAGCTCTGGATGAGCTGACCTTCCCTCCTCTGACCAGGGGTCCCTCCCCCCCCCAAAGTTGAATGCCCCGGCATCATCGTCCACCACTTCGCTTCCCCGCTTCGGTGGCGTTCACCCCCCACCCGATGTTCAGCCCCCCGGCTCTGCTGTCTGCTCCGGTAAAAACAGACTCACGTAACGCCCCCCCCCCCCCCCCCACCCACCCGCCAACGCTCGAGCGTCACCCCCACGTCCCCTCTTCCCTCCATCCTTGGTAATAGTTGGGGACTCCATCATTAGAAATATCCGCTTCTTCAACGCCACCACTCTCTGTTTCCCTGGCGCCACGGTCCCCGTTATCCTGGGAAAACTCCAGGAGCTGGTCCCCTCACTTCCCACTTCTGTTAAACGCATCATAGTCCATGTGGGGTCAAATGACACTCGTCGTCAGTCTGTGCAGACCACAGCTGATTATAATGACTTCCTGGAGTTGCTAAACAGTTATAAATAAAGTTATTATTATTATTATTATTATTATTAAGCACTGTGCACATCCAACCTGTCTCTCTGTAGCTATTTTCCAATAACCAAGATCCTGCTCACAGTGCCAAACTGTGACCTTCAAAAGATATGCAGAGCAGGTCTTGGACCCCTAAAAGGCAAGCAGCCAAACGATAAACACTTGAAGAGTTTACAAAAAAATAATCTTTATTCACAATAAATATGTAGGAGCTATTTCATTAGTTTGATCATTTCATCATTATTATTTGTTATTTTGTTGTATTTTATGTTTGTGAACACTAGGGGCACTGGGCACCACTTGTGGGGATAAAGGTAGCAGGTGTGTCAGAGGTCAGGTGATGCACCACTGAAGGGACATAATTTTTTACCAGAGCAAGAGAGGCAGCAGGATATCATGTATCTCCTGTTTGTTTGCTTTTCAACTGGGATTAAGAATAAAAACACTTAAACATGGATCATGCCTGGACATTCAACTTCTTCCTTGCCTGAGTATGAACCCAAATGAAATGTTGCATCAGTGGTCTTTTTTTGTCAGTTTTATTGAAGTTGATTTTTGAAAGTTGACAAATAGTCACTACATAAAGTAAAAAACTTCCCTTGGAACAAATGGAACTGTCCTTGGAAGAAAGAAGTTTGTAACAAGAAAGAAGAGGAAAAAAGGAACATTTCTTGGATTTTTGGATGGAATGTCGAGGAATCTTGGATGCATGTAATCAAAGACAATTCACTTCACCTGACACACCAAACAAAGGAACAAAGCCATAAAATATCAATTTCAGGCAAGCCAAAGCATGAGTGCATATCACAATAAAGAAACTCAACCCAGAGGTAGTATGTGCATTGGACACACACTGACTATAAAGCTGTATTAGAAAACGGCACAACGACTGGAGTTGATGGTCATGTTTGCACTGCTCAATATTTTTCCTTTGGGGCTGTTAATTGTGTTGGCATGAATGCGTTTTGGCAGATGGGCACTGATTGTTTGAATTGGTGCAGCAGTGTTCATTTGTGGGCTCTGATTGGTGTGAAATGTGTCTTGTTGGTGTGTTGAAATAAGTTGTGGGCTGAATGATACGTTGTTTCAATTCACTCTAGCATTTGGTTACTGGTTTTGGTGTTGATACATTGAGCTTGTGATTGTCTACAGAAATATTTTATGGTTGTGCTGCATTGTGTGTGTGTGTGTGTGTGTGTGTGCTGCATTGTGTGTGTGCTGCATTGTGTGTGTGTGTGTGTGTGTGTGTGTGTGTGTGTGTGTGTGTAAGGGGACGTGCACAAAATGTCTGACATCACTCACTATAAGCCAGAGGAGATGCCCATGCCATCAAATAAAAGAGACAACAGGACACAGAAGAAGCAGTTTTGCCACCAATGTTACAGCAGTAGAGGGAAAGGCCAAGACAGAATGGATGGGAAAAAAGGAAAGCTTCTCCTCCCTCTCTACCTACCAATACTGTTTGTTCTGCAAGAAAGTTGGTCACTCATTGGATTGATTGATTGATTGATTGATTTATTCGATGAATGAAAAAAGCAGAGCACATCATACACGGAAATATAAATGCCACTCATACATCACCATCAAGGATAAAAACACAATAAAGTCCGATGACTTGTTTCCATTGTGGTCCTTGGACTCGGACAGACAACTCAGACCAACATAGAAACAGGCATAACAACAAAGAAACATAAAACTACTTCAAACATATAGACTATTAAAAAAACCCCATTTAAGATGTTAAAACAGTTGGACAAGTGCCCACAGTTTAAAGGGATAATTCACCGTGACAAGATTAACTTCATCAAGGAGAAGGGCATCTGTTTTGGTTGTCTGCAAGTTGGCCACATTAGCAGAGATTGTAAGAATCGATTGGAGTGTAATGTGTGTCGCCAAAACCACCCAGGAATTCTTCATATTGAGCATCAGGATAAAGGAACATCCTCAGAACAATCAGAACAGCCAGCTCAATCAACGGTGAACACTGTAACTGCTGAACCTCAGACATGTGGCCATATAGGGGCCGGTGGTGAAGACAACTGCATCTTTTCTATTGTCCCAGTCCAAGTGAAGGGTCGGAAAGGTGACAAGATCTTGCACTAGGTGTGAAGCGGATAATATCACTATTTGAGAGGAATCGTGCAAATTTTGATACAAGCATGAAATTTGGCTCGGTTGTTCTCTAGAGGTTTCTGATCAAATCTGCCGATGAGCCATTGGAAAATCTGCTCATTTTTCAAGATGGCCGCCAAAATCGCCAACATTTTCATGGAAATGTGTGTAGTTGGCCGATTTTGAATGATCTTTGTGTCTATCCCTATGTTTTCAAGCCTTCTGGGAGTCGATTTTTCTCATTTTATAGCCCTTTGATTTTGTCATTTTTTAATATGGCCGCAAAATCGGTCTCCCAAAGTTGATTTCTTTCTAATAAATTTGTGTAGTTGGCCGATTTGAATGATCTTTGTGTCTATCCCTATGTTTTCAAGCCTTCTGGAGTCGTTTTTTCTCATTTTATAGCCCTTTGATTTTGTCATTTTTCAATATGGCCGCAAACTTGGCCTCCCAAAGTTGATTTATTTTCAAGGAATGTGTGTAGTTGGCCGATTTGAATGTTCTTGTTGTCAATTTGTATGAAACAACAAAATATAAAAGTAACAAGTATTACAGTAACAAAAAAGAACACCAATACAATTGATCTCATTGTCCTTTCTTCAGTTGTAACTCCACACAAAAACAACTGTCTGTGGGTTTAAACTGCTGAAGGGATTGGGCGATCTGAAAATCCATCCATTTTTCAAGATGGCCACCAAATTGCCCTCCCAAAGTTGTTTTTCATATAAATGTGTATAGTTGGCCGGTTTGAATGATCTTTGTTTTCATGCCTACTCGAGTTGACTTTTCAGATTGTATAGCCCTTTGACTTCTACATTTTCTCATTTAGAGGGTAGTAAAATGATGAACTCTCAACCCTGAATGCAGAGATGAGCAGTATTTCAATCAAATTTGTTCACCTCCGAGACATGATGTCCCTTGAGCAACGGCATCCAGAAGTGGCCAGGGAGTTTCACAAGGGCAACTTTGTTGTTCACAAGTCTCAAAAAGAATTCTCTGGCCTGGCGATTGACCAAGCCCATGAGCAAAATAATGCAGTCATCAAAGGTGACGGAGGAGCCATTGGATTGACAGAAGACCCGGTAGCACTTCGTAGGTGGATGGTAGCTGGCCCAGAAGTGAGTCATCTAGTAGCTCGTTATGAAGCTGTCAGGTGTGAAAGATTCAACCAAAGGCAGCAGACATCATGACCAGACACTGAGTGCCCAGAAATCATTCTTTGAGAAGGTGAAAGGACTTTCTGAAGTGCTGCGGGAGATGGGCAACCATTCCAAGAAGAATCAGGTGACCTACTGCCGCTAGACACAAAGAACATTGCAGACCCAGCTCTGGCGACAATGGTTGGTACACATCACCATCGAGGTAAAGAGCAGTTCCAGTCATTCATGAAGGGGCTAAAGAATGAAGATGAATGTTCATTCTATCATCCAATCAAGAAGAACACAGTTTGTTTCTTTAAACAAGTCTTAGAGCAAGCTGGGGGCAGCTCTAAGGAGAAGTTGCTGAAAGATGACTGCTAGCTGTTCTCACGACTCTTCATCTCATGCCAGAACAGGCAGTGTGACTTGAAATAATTATTCAAGCATGATAACCAGTCGTCACCTGCATCTCTCAGTGACAGTGGCAAGCTTCATACATGTCAGAAGTCCCAGCTGGCTGAAATCCTTCAAGCATAAGCAGGGCTGGACTGGGACCAAAAAAGCTACCTGCCATGTGTCAGACAGGCCCACAATTTCGAATCGGCCCAATTTTTCTCGCTCGCGCTCGCATCGCTCGCATGGGTTGGGGATTTACTTATAAAGCCACATGTTATGACCCGGTCTAGGGGTTTTAGGTGTAATGATGTTGCAGCATTGAATAAACGTGCCCAGTGAGAACTCAATGTTTACTTATTAAATAGACATAAGTACAGTACTAAACATAACAATTTTTTTTGCAGACATTTCAGTCGCACACTGTGCGTCTCAGCAGCGCAGCATGTCAGCATGTGTGTGCGCTCAGGGGCCGCGGAAGGCTGTTCAAGTAGGTCGGGCTCAACCGCAAAAATTAGACTAGACTACATCAGACAACAATATGAAACTTTTTGAAGTTTACTCCATTAGTTAAATGAAGCTTATTATCGGAGACAGGTGAGTTTAGGCTATTTGCATAGGGCCGTGCGGCGCTGTCCCTGCTACTGAAATGGAGCGGAGTTGTGGTTATAGCCTATATCAATCCGATTCTGATATCAATCAATGAATTAATCAAACATCACTTCGATTCAGCCTCGTGGTTTAAATAGTGCTACTACTACTTTGCGAACAGGAGGGATAGAATAATACACATATAGTAGTGAAACACAAAAAAGCACCAGCTGATGCTGCACCTCGGGAACACACACACTTTCTCCCCTCCCTCCTCCTCCACACACACGCCAGACTCACCATATCTTTCTCTCTCTATCTCTTTACATTCTGCCGAAGAACTGCGTCCTCTTGTCGTTGCTCTGGACGAACTCCCTTGCAATCACCGAAACATCCACTTTGTCCAAATAGTCATTAGCTGCTTTCACACATGTTTGGAATTCAGGAGTTATCTAGAGGCCATCCGTATTGGCTGTCATGTGTGAACAGATTTTCGAGGCTCATGCGCGCTCCCGCGAGCCTCATCCTAGCCGGAGGGAAGTGTAGCCCCTGCCCTACACACAGGGGCGGATTGTCCCCCCCCCCCCCCCCCCCCCCCCCCCCCCCCCCCCCTCCAGAGCTCCGTGAAGTAGTCAGCTCGTGAGTGCATGAGGACAGACAGAAAGCCAGTGTGACAGATTATTATTATATAAATAGTCGATGTGAATGAGCAGCAAAAATACATCATGCAAAGTTTTTCGAATGAAGCGCCTCAAACCTGCTCCGTGTGCGACTGTGCCATGTTGCTGGATTGAAAGGCTCATGGCTCTGATCCGATTTCATGTCTGCATAGCTTCGCACAGCACACACATTTAATAAGCATTTTTGGACGCGAGGGTCGTCCCGCTTCCCAGTATTGGACATCGCTAGGTAGTGTATCTGGATCTGGTTGCGTTCATGTCTTTGATTTAACGTTTACACAGCGTTTGTGAAGATTCAATGGCAGAACCGCAAATTCCAAGTAGCGTCAAGTCAGGCAGTATAAAACGAAAACTTCCGGGTATAACCTTCGCAATAAATAAAGTAAATGCACGTGTAATGTTTTTTTGTGTGTGTTTCGAAAGATACAGAACGGAGATAAACTGGAAGAATATCTGCTCCCTTCGAAAAGTCAATTTTAACCCGTAGTGAGTCGACATTCAGATTTTTTGTTACTAAGTAATACAACATTTATTTTATTTTGAAGGTAAAAACGACTAGCTTCCTGTATTCTGTATAATTCTAGTAGGTTTGATGCATTTTAGGACTGAACATAGCAAAGACCAGTTTTGTTTGTAGTGCTTGCGACTCGAGGAAATCGATGCATCTGGGCGTGAGTTGTAGGGTTGTTTAATTAATTACTAACGTTATGCGCAAACGATTATATGCCGTGAACGTTAGGCAGTTAACGCCCATTATGTATTTTTAGTTTTCACAACTCGTGTGGTCATGCCCAAATTCCCCCACCCCCGCCGCCCGCCCCCTCTCTACTTTACAAACTCTGCGGAGGTGCTACTCATGTGTGAAAGCAACATGCCTCATGTGTGAAAGGGTACACTTCACGTATCATCCGGGGCAGGCTCAGTGGGGAGCAACCCTCACCTGATCCGGAGTTCATGTGTGAAAATAGCTATTGTGTGTATGGCCGCACATCAGGCTATTAAGTCTTTTTTGTGTCATTGTTGATCGCATATAGGTCGTTGATCACATAATATATATCAATCAATAGGTCTTTAAACGACGGAGGGATGAGAAAGACCTCTCGGCGCTGGCAGACGACACGGGGATTGTATAAATCAACTTTAAGAGTTTGTGTACATCTGGCAGGAGTGTTTTTGCCACAGGTGTATTGTTCATTGCTGACACAACAGATGACATGGTTAGGGGTTTGCCTGCTTCCTCCTCGCCCTCCTCGCCCTCCTCGAAAAGCTTGATTGTGTCTGGCAACATATCAAGCTGTGTGCCGAGAGAGTCAACATTAAAATCCTTCTCGTAGAGACACAGAATAGCAGACGGGAAACCCACCTTTTCCCCTTCAGCTGCAGACACAATCAGGCGCTCCAGGGCAGCTGCCTGCCACATGCAAGTCTATCTGCACAAAACGACGGTGAACTCCCCAAAAGTAGGTCGGGCTCAAGCCCTATAGGCTCCGCGGCCCATGTGTGCGCTGCTCAGGGGCGTTGGAAGTACTTTTAGGTAGGGGGTGCTGCCACCGATTCAACATTGGGGGGGGGGCGGCTGACGGCGCCCACAGGGCGCCAAAAAATTTGGCCACTTTGTCGCCAGATTAGAGGAATATTAATATTAAGATTAGACTGTTGTGTCATTATTCAGTCACCTTTTCTCACTCACCTCCATGTCACCACTTGCTCCCACTGCTGTGTTGGAATCCTCATTCTCTCTCCCACCCTTTTTGGACTTTTAGCCATATTTAGAGGAATATTAAATTTTAAATTAACATTAGGATTACCGTAAATTCCGGACTATAAGACGCACCGGTCTATAAGCCGCACCTTCAAAGGTGACTATTTTTTTCTTCTATAAGCCGCACCGGTCTATAAGCCGCGGGTGTTTTGATGTTTAATTACCATATGTAAGGCTTCGTGCACAGAGGGGATTGTCGGGAAAGAGATGGCTGTTTGGGGAAGCTCCCATTTATTAACATTTCAACAAAACAAAAGTCAGGTCACTAATCCCCAGACAAAATCACACATTGTGGTATTTTTTGTTTTTTTTACAGTGCACACAGTGTCCGCGGTGTGGTGAAAAGAGGGCAAGAGAGGAAATTAAAACAGAAGTGGATTTATAGTTAGAAAGAGTGCTAAAGAAGAGAGAATTCCGTTTTTTATTTTTTTATTTTAGTTACTCACAGTACTATTGACCAGTCCAACTCAAAAGATATTCAGCAGTTTCACTTTGAGCTCTTGTTCCGCCGCTGGGCACACAGTGTCCGCGGTGTGGTGAAAAGAGGGCAAGAGAGGAAATTAAAACAGAAGTGGATTTATAGTTAGAAAGAGTGCTAAAGATAGTCCGGTCTGGATCATGACGAGTCTCGCTGGGTACAGTACGCCAAAGCGATATCCATTGACTCGATGATGCTGTTGTATGTTGCGCGTTTCTGTTGCACCAACGCGGAGAGGTCCTGCCGGACGAAAAAGCGCGTACCCTCCCAGGTGAGGGGCTTCTTCCCCGCAGCCTGGAGGATGAGTTGACGGTCGGGCCAGCGGAGTAGGCAGATGAAGATGGCCCTCGGTGGCAGGCCGGGGTCTGGACGTGGCCGAGGCGCCCGGTGTGCCCTGTCCACCTCTGGTGGTTTCTCGCCTTCCTTCAGGTCCAGGATGTAACACAGGATTTTGCCACGAAAGCGTCCATGTCACCAATCTCAGCTCCTCTTTTACATTGATCAGGCGAATGTTATTTCTTTTACTCCTGCTGATTAAGTCATCAACCTGCGTGTGCAGGGTTTCGATTTTGCATTTTATCCATTTTCGGACTCACTGTGTTGTTTTTGTCCTCCAGTGCGCGGATGCGCTTTTCCGCATTATAAACTCTGTTCACAGTTGCCTTAGTTTCTTTAGTGAGTGAGTGGATGGACTTCTGCACGTTTTCAAACTTGTTTTCAAGCTGCTCAAAACCTCTGAGCGATGTCGGACTTAATCGATAGTGTTTCACGGAGTAAAAGTTTAGCCCAAGCGTGTATCTCCAGCCTCCAGCAGGTGAGTCATTTCCTCATTCATGGCGTGATTGCTTCGTCTTTTTCTTTCTGCTTACCTGTGTTATGTTATGTTATGTTATGTTGTTAAAAGAGGGCAAGAGAGGAAATTAAAACAGAAGTGGATTTATAGTTAGAAAGAGTGCTAAAAAAGAGAGATTTTTTTTTTTTTTTGGAAAAAATCCATAGATAAGACGCACCGTTATATAAGCCGCAGGGGGCAAAAAAGGCCAAAAAACGGGAAAAAAGCCGCGGCTTATAGTCCGGAATTTACGGTATACTGTTGTGATGTCATTATTCAGTGTCTTCTCCTCTTCTCTGCAGCATTACTCAATTTACCCTCAGGACTCAGGGACAGTGATAGCCTACCTGCTATTCCTCCGATATATCCAGGGCCGGATTAATAGTACCATGGGCCCCCGGTGCTATTCATTTTCTAAGCTATTCATTTAGCCTTTTAACACTTTCAGTGCCACGGCCCTTGGGCAAAAGGTTGCTTGCTGTGCCACATAGGCCGCAATGCATTTTAAAACAGTCATATAATTTTTTTAATAATTACTATGTAAACACTGAACACGCACAAATAACGATGAGACTCTCTTCTATCACCTGCAAAAAAAAGTTTATTGATCCCATTTCCGTTCTTTAGTTATGAGCCGGAGAAGATAGCTTGATTGAACGAAAAACATACCTTTTTTTCTACGAGCTGAGATAATGAGCCTTTTGTGAAATTAAACATTTCAAGCACATCTCTGACTCTGAAGCGAATTTTCTGATGTCTGGGTCTGTCTGGGTGAAGTGTATGCTGCTCTGCTGCTCTCCGTGCTCCCCCCCCCCCCCCCTCAACTGCACACGCCTCCTGGGTGTGTCTTATGTGTCTGGTGGCTCTCAGTCTCTGCTGAGTTTGCTGCGCACACACAGTGAATGGTGCGCGACATTCAGCTTTTTGGTTCCGCGTGTGTTTGTCACGGGCTGGCATGCTTCCAGTTCGGAATAATAATGCTGATTATGTGAATGTGCTGTTGCAGCGTACATGGAAGTGCTCAGTTGTGACAGCGGATGCTGCTGCTGGGGGCACAGCTGGCGTTGTGCTCGTTTATGGAGGCACGTCGATGCATACGGACGGATGCGATGCGATTTCCTCATTTTGCCCAGTGACTATTTCTGTGTGTTTGGCTCCTTTTTCTCTGATCAGGAGAGTGCTGTCGCCACCTAATGGGTTTGTAAAATAGGTTATCGACCTCCAATAGCTACAATATTGTTAGAGGCGACGTAAGAAGCTTAGATCGACACCCCCCCGTCAAAAAAACAATTTGGAGTTATGACGCCATTTGGCGTCGCTGGCACTGTACGGTAAATTTCTAATGACGCCATATGGCGTCGCTGGCACTGAACGTGTTAAGGTAGTCATAAAGATTATATCTTCCAGACTGAAATGTTATAACAGAAGTGGAGTATTGGCCAGAATTACATGAACATTTGGACACTTATTCAGCGGGTATTTTGCATGTTGCGTTCAGGTGCACTGTAAAAAAAAAAAAAAAAAAATTTTTTTTTTTACATCTCTTGCCACCAGGGGGTGCTGCAGCGCCCACCGCACCGTGCTTCCAACGCCTTTGGCGCTGCTCTCTAAGCAGGGTGTGTGCGTTGTGCACCCGCCTATACAGAGACACATAGCCTATTACTATCTTGCACATTGTGGAGTTAGAGGGAGCACCAACAACATCTTTGAACAACACGTCTGTTAGCAGAGTGGGTTAATGCAGCAGTTCTCGCTCGTGCACTCCCAGAGCAGCAGCAAGACGGAGGAAATAAATATAACACGAGGAACAGTTTCTCTTTCTCTCTCTGTGGTTCTTCTCCCATGGAGCTGGGTCAGAGACACACACACATACATACGTTTTCCGTGCATGTCATTGGCTGTCACCACCTGTGTTGCCTTCAGGTAACATCCTAAATTACAATGCTATACATTAGCATTGTTTAGAGGGCCACTCCAGAGACCAGAATCATTCATTATTGACGCCTGAATGGGCCGCTACCGGCCCAATCAAATACATAATACATACTTTTTCACCAACCTGACCGGCCCACTACCCAGCGGCCCACCGGCCATCGCACCGGTAAGAATACATTGCAGTCCAGCCGTGAGCACAAGTGAACATCCCAGACAGAGAACCAAGGGGAGATGCAGTCATCATAGATGGCTAATTCCACGCACCTCAAAGACATTTGATGACTATGCTAGAGACATCACTCAGAAGGTGGAATCCTACAGTGCCAAGTACAAAAGGGTGGACATAGCATTTGATGTGTACAAGAAGTCAAGTCTGAAATCTGAAGCCAGGTTGAAAAGGGGGCAAGGAATGAGAAGAAGACTGACAGGAACAAGTAAGATGATAAGCCGAGAGAGGAGGACCCTCCTCTCCCTACCCCTCCCCCCCCTCCCACCCTCCTATAATGACCCTCCTGAATGTTGAATCCATACTGCACATGCACAGTGCACACTCATGCCCACGTTGCACTTTGCACACTCACAATGCATAGTCATAGCTATATTACCAATTTAATATAATATGCCATACAGGGTACGGCATAGTCATTGCAATTATAATATAAATAATCAAACAGTGTACAGCTTTAGTCATAGAAATAATAGTATTATTCAATATACTTACAGTTTCCGGGAAACGAAAGATGTAACGGCGGTCGAAGTAAAGTTGTATATATTGTAGTTTGCATATTTACGTATTGTATTGTTTCTTGCTTCTTTCTAGCAATATGTTGATATTGCTGTTTTTTCTATCTATCTATCTATCTATCTATCTATCTATCTATCTATCTATCTATCTATCTATCTATATATCTATCTATCTATCTATCTATCTATCTAAGACCTCAAATAACTGGAGAAGCTTTCTTCAAGATGACAGCTTTGTACATGCCAGGGATGCAACAATGGATGGAAGCAAGTCCCTCATCATCAAGGCTAATGACACTGACATCCTTGTCATAGCCACATAGGGATCCTCAAGACCAAGGTCCTTGCAGGACCTTGGTCTTGAGGACATGTGGATTGCCTTTGGCCAAGGTGCCAATGTAAGATGGATTCCAGTCCATGATTTAGTCTGCAATCGGGCCTGAGAAAGCCTGTGGATTGCCATCACATTGTGTGTGATGGTTTCTGCCTTCCGCGGTAAAGGGAAGAAGACTGCATGGCAGACTTGGAACATCTGTGATGAGGTTTCTGAAACCTTCACCAATCTCAGCCAGCATCCAACATCAGTTAACTGAGCATGATCTACAACAGCTAGAGAGATTTGTTGTCCTAATGTATGACAGATCAAGTGCAGCCACTGGCGTGGATGAAGCAAGACTCGATCTATTTGCCCGCAAGCAGAGGCCATATAACTCAATTCCACCAACACAGGCAGCCCTCAGAGAACAAGCCAAGCATGCTGCTGATCAGGCTGGCATCATCTTGGGCCAGGCCAGACACCAGCAGTCGACTGGGGGTGGACACAGAAGGGAGCGACATGGCAGATATGTTGGTCAGCATTACCTGCAATTGCTGCCAGCTGTCAGGAACTGACCAAGTGTTCCTGTAAGAAGGTTACAACCGGAGATGCAAGTGCTGTAACTCTGGGCTCCCCTGCACAGCACTTTGCAGCTGCATATGTGAGCAGTAGCTCATAGAGGACCATTCACATAACATCCACAGACAGTTGTTTTTGTGTGGAGTTACAACTGAAAGAAAGAACAATGAGATCAATTGTATTGGTGTTCTTTTTTGTTACTTTTCCAAGAAAGTTTATTGGCATTATATTTCGTTATTGTTTCATTACAAATGTAATAATTCATCGCTAAAATCATTAGACCAGTGCTAAACTAGTAAGAAAATGGTAGCATGTTCTAAGACATACAAATTGACAACAAGAACATTCAAATCGGCCAACTACACACATTTCTTCGGAAGAAATCAACTTTGGGAGGCCGATTATGCGGCCATATTGAAAAACGACAAAATCACAGGGCTATAAAATGAGAAAAATCGACTCCAGAAGGCTTGAAAACATAGGGATAGACACAAAGATCATTCAAATCGGCCAACTACACACATTTCCATGAACATTTTGGCGGCCATCTTGGAAAACAAGTGGATTTTCAGATGGCCCATCGGGCAGATTTGATCAGAAACCTCTGGAGAACAACCGAGCCAAATGTCATGCTTGTATCAAAATTTTCACGATTTTTTCTGTTATCCGCTCCACTACTATGCTTTCTTGGACCCTGGCAGTTCTGGCACGTTCTGCACGTATAGGCTGGCGCAACGGTTGAATGTGAGCAGGCAAAGAACTCGCATTCTGTTAAGAACAATGGGTCAGGATAAGACTGTGGACAGTCATGTGATATCAGGGTTGGAAGTGTCTGGATTGGACAATGATGACTTCATGGAGTTGCCTGATACTTTCACTCAAACATGTAGGCCTGTGACACAGCTGACTATTCCTAAGCAAGAATATGTTGATCAATGGCCATAGGCTACTTGAGGGGTATTCAACTCCATGAAATTGACTCAGTCAAGGCCCTCCATTCCTCTTGCTGAACACTAACTGCTGGCCAGCCAATCCTTTGCAAGCTAAATCAGAGCCTGTTGAAGAACTCAGAAAATCCATGTTCTGTGGCACAGTGATGTCAGATGACACAAACCTCCCTGATCTGAACAAGTACAGCAGCTGGGATGAGCTGATAAAGGAGACGAAGAATGTGCTTTATAGGGCGTCGGGTCACAACTCCAACATAGCCCAATGTAATATAAACTCAGAGAGGCATCTTCTGCAAAGGGTCCAATCGGAGTGCTTCCCTGAGGAATTCAATGAAATGACACAAAACAAATTTTGTTTGTTTTTATACACAAACAAACAAAGATACTGTACATCCTGCATGGTCGCTGCACTAGTACCTTCTCTGGTCGTTGGGGGCGCCTGTCTGGGTGGAGGGGAACTGGGGAGGTAGCGTGGTCCTCCCACACGCTACGTCCCACCGGTGAAACTCCTCACTCTTGGGTGAAAAGAAGCGGCTGGCGACTGCACATGTAGGCTATTGGAGGAAGCATGTGCAGGTCCACCTACTGCCCTCCCCAGATTCAGATCCGGCAGAGGGGGTGGAGCAGTGACTGGGACAGCATATGTGTGTGTGCATGCACGTGTACATATTGAATATCAAACATAGGCCTACATATTAAAAATAAAATAATACTTTTATGATGATTTTGAACGTCGGTTCTCCTTTGCGCTGTTCTCCTCCCTCCGCTTGTGCTTCCCCCCCCCCTCCCCTCCTTCCTGTGGTCTGGTTCAGGATTGGGGAGGCCAATGGTCATTATTGTGCTTGCTGACAAGCAAGGCACAATCTTAAAGTCCGACATACTTATTTTTATTTTTCTTGCTATCCACTTTTTTCGGCGCGTAATAACTCCCACAATTTTGCCGCCACATAGACATGCCAGACCTCACTCAAAATGAGCGGCTTATTGAGGACAGGTGTGCTATGACTTTTCTAAGGGTTTGTGAAAGCGCTTTGGCCGCAATTCGCCATTAAGCGCCATTTTTTTCCCCATTGACTTGCATTGGGTTTAGATAAATCTGGCAAAAGCTTGCATTCCATTAGCTGTATTTCAGAAACCATATGGCATAGAGCGACCAAACCTTGTAGGGAGGTTCCCAGATGGGTCTTTTACTATCCCCGAAAAAATTACACCAATCGACCGGCGCTATAACAGCCCTCTTAACCTTTTGGTCCATAACTTTTGAACCGTAGGGTCTATCATCAAACTTCTTTTTTCCCAGGATTCCTTGGGTCCTTCCGCATCTACTCATCTAGGCCACGCCCATTTCCGTATATCTAGATTTTCTGCCATTTTGCATTTTGTCCAAAACAGTTTTTTTTGCTATTCCTCCTTGACATTTTGTCCAATCTTCACCAAACCAAATCACACATCATGTGGGGACTGTCCTGCACAACACTGATTTGGAAGTTTTTGAAAAAAACGCACCGTTGCGATATAATCCACTTCCACATTTCTGTGGGTGGGGCCTATTTCACAAAGATCGTCCGATGCTAACCAAACTTGGTACAGGTGTGGACGGATGTACTCTGAGCCTATAGGAGAAATATTTTGTCATTTAGCCTTTAGGGGGCTCTATAGCAGCATTCAGTACCTGTCCCTTCTAAATTGTTTTATTTTGAAGGGCGGCAGGAAGTGCTGATTCATTGTCATTATGGCCAGCCTTCCTTCTTGTATGACACTTGACACTTCTGAGTTGATTTCAGAAGAGATAGTGTCATTTGGCGTGTAGGGGTCGCTATTGTTTGTCTATGGGGGGGCGCTACAGCAACGTATCTCCGCAACCGTAACTCGTAGAAGGCTCTTTCATACACAGATTGCGCAAAAATAGCCGTTTAGGAGTCCCGTAAAGCCAGCCGCCTCGCCACAGAAATTGCTTTCACACAGAGC
>NW_028150990.1:0-31877 GCF_964638095.1 Poromitra crassiceps | reverse complement strand
AGAGAGGCTAAGACCGCATTGACTCAGTGCTGTATTCAGCCTCTCTGGTGTCAAGTCTGATTTTGGGGGAAAAAAAAAAAAAAAATCCAAAATCAGACAGAGTGTTGACACCAGAGAGGCTAAGACCGCATTGACTCAGTGCGGTATTCAGCCTCTCTGGTGTCAAGTCTGATTTTGGGGGAAAAAAAAAAAAAATCCAAAATCAGACAGAGTGTTGACACCAGAGAGGCTAAGACCGCATTGACTCAGTGCGGTATTCAGCCTCTCTGGTGTCAAGTCTGATTTTGGGAAAAAAAAAAAAAAAATCCAAAATCAGACAGAGTGTTGACACCAGAGAGGCTAAGACCGCATTGACTCAGTGCGGTATTCAGCCTCTCTGGTGTCAAGTCTGATTTTGGAAAAAAAAAAAAAAAATCCAAAATCAGACAGAGTGTTGAGACCAGAGAGGCTAAGACCGCATTGACTCAGTGCGGTATTCAGCCTCTCTGGTGTCAAGTCTGATTTTGGAAAAAAAAAAAAAAATCCAAAATCAGACAGAGTGTTGAGACCAGAGAGGCTAAGACCGCATTGACTCAGTGCGGTATTCAGCCTCTCTGGTGTCAAGTCTGATTTTGGAAAAAAAAAAAAAAAATCCAAAATCAGACAGAGTGTTGAGACCAGAGAGGCTAAGACCGCATTGACTCAGTGCGGTATTCAGCCTCTCTGGTGTCAAGTCTGATTTTGGAAAAAAAAAAAAAAAATCCAAAATCAGACAGAGTGTTGAGACCAGAGAGGCTAAGACCGCATTGACTCAGTGCGGTATTCAGCCTCTCTGGTGTCAAGTCTGATTTTGGAAAAAAAAAAAAAAAAATCCAAAATCAGACAGAGTGTTGAGACCAGAGAGGCTAAGACCGCATTGACTCAGTGCGGTATTCAGCCTCTCTGGTGTCAAGTCTGATTTTGGAAAAAAAAAAAAAAAAATCCAAAATCAGACAGAGTGTTGACACCAGAGAGGCTAAGACCGCATTGACTCAGTGCGGTATTCAGCCTCTCTGGTGTCAAGTCTGATTTTGGAAAAAAAAAAAAAAAAATCCAAAATCAGACAGAGTGTTGACACCAGAGAGGCTAAGACCGCATTGACTCAGTGCGGTATTCAGCCTCTCTGGTGTCAAGTCTGATTTTGGAAAAAAAAAAAAAAAATCCAAAATCAGACAGAGTGTTGAGACCAGAGAGGCTAAGACCGCATTGACTCAGTGCGGTATTCAGCCTCTCTGGTGTCAAGTCTGATTTTGGAAAAAAAAAAAAAAAATCCAAAATCAGACAGAGTGTTGAGACCAGAGAGGCTAAGACCGCATTGACTCAGTGCGGTATTCAGCCTCTCTGGTGTCAAGTCTGATTTTGGAAAAAAAAAAAAAAAATCCAAAATCAGACAGAGTGTTGAGACCAGAGAGGCTAAGACCGCATTGACTCAGTGCGGTATTCAGCCTCTCTGGTGTCAAGTCTGATTTTGGAAAAAAAAAAAAAAAATCCAAAATCAGACAGAGTGTTGAGACCAGAGAGGCTAAGACCGCATTGACTCAGTGCGGTATTCAGCCTCTCTGGTGTCAAGTCTGATTTTGGAAAAAAAAAAAAAAATCCAAAATCAGACAGAGTGTTGACACCAGAGAGGCTAAGACCGCATTGACTCAGTGCGGTATTCAGCCTCTCTGGTGTCAAGTCTGATTTTGGAAAAAAAAATCAAAAATCAAAAATCAGACAGAGTGTTGACACCAGAGAGGCTAAGACCGCATTGACTCAGTGCAGTATTCAGCCTCTCTGGTGTCAAGTCTGATTTTGAAAAAAAAAAAAAAAATCCAAAATCAGACAGAGTGTTGAGACCAGAGAGGCTAAGACCGCATTGACTCAGTGCGGTATTCAGCCTCTCTGGTGTCAAGTCTGATTTTGGAAAAAAAAAAAAAAAAAATCCAAAATCAGACAGAGTGTTGAGACCAGAGAGGCTAAGACCGCATTGACTCAGTGCGGTATTCAGCCTCTCTGGTGTCAAGTCTGATTTTGGAAAAAAAAAAAAAATCCAAAATCAGACAGAGTGTTGAGACCAGAGAGGCTAAGACCGCATTGACTCAGTGCGGTATTCAGCCTCTCTGGTGTCAAGTCTGATTTTGGAAAAAAAAAAAAAAAAATCCAAAATCAGACAGAGTGTTGACACCAGAGAGGCTAAGACCGCATTGACTCAGTGCGGTATTCAGCCTCTCTGGTGTCAAGTCTGATTTTGGAAAAAAAAAAAAAAAATCCAAAATCAGACAGAGTGTTGACACCAGAGAGGCTAAGACCGCATTGACTCAGTGCGGTATTCAGCCTCTCTGGTGTCAAGTCTGATTTTGGAAAAAAAAAAAAAAATCAAAATCAGACAGAGTGTTGAGACCAGAGAGGCTAAGACCGCATTGACTCAGTGCGGTATTCAGCCTCTCTGGTGTCAAGTCTGATTTTGGGAAAAAAAAAAAAAAATCCAAAATCAGACAGAGTGTTGAGACCAGAGAGGCTAAGACCGCATTGACTCAGTCGGTATTCAGCCTCTCTGGTGTCAAGTCTGATTTTGGGAAAAAAAAATCAAAAATCAAAATCAGACAGAGTGTTGACACCAGAGAGGCTAAGACCGCATTGACTCAGTGCGGTATTCAGCCTCTCTGGTGTCAAGTCTGATTTTGGGAAAAAAAAAAAAAAATCCAAAATCAGACAGAGTGTTGACACCAGAGAGGCTAAGACCGCATTGACTCAGTGCGGTATTCAGCCTCTCTGGTGTCAAGTCTGATTTTGGGAAAAAAAAAAAAAAAATCCAAAATCAGACAGAGTGTTGACACCAGAGAGGCTAAGACCGCATTGACTCAGTGCGGTATTCAGCCTCTCTGGTGTCAAGTCTGATTTTGGAAAAAAAAAAAAAAAATCCAAAATCAGACAGAGTGTTGAGACCAGAGAGGCTAAGACCGCATTGACTCAGTGCGGTATTCAGCCTCTCTGGTGTCAAGTCTGATTTTGGAAAAAAAAAAAAAAAAATCCAAAATCAGACAGAGTGTTGAGACCAGAGAGGCTAAGACGGCATTGACTCAGTGCGGTATTCAGCCTCTCTGGTGTCAAGTCTGATTTTGGAAAAAAAAAAAAAAAAATCCAAAATCAGACAGAGTGTTGAGACCAGAGAGGCTAAGACCGCATTGACTCAGTGCAGTATTCAGCCTCTCTGGTGTCAAGTCTGATTTTGGAAAAAAAAAAAAAAAAATCCAAAATCAGACAGAGTGTTGAGACCAGAGAGGCTAAGACCGCATTGACTCAGTGCGGTATTCAGCCTCTCTGGTGTCAAGTCTGATTTTGGAAAAAAAAAAAAAAATCCAAAATCAGACAGAGTGTTGACACCAGAGAGGCTAAGACCGCATTGACTCAGTGCGGTATTCAGCCTCTCTGGTGTCAAGTCTGATTTTGGAAAAAAAAATCAAAAATCAAAAATCAGACAGAGTGTTGACACCAGAGAGGCTAAGACCGCATTGACTCAGTGCAGTATTCAGCCTCTCTGGTGTCAAGTCTGATTTTGAAAAAAAAAAAAAAAAATCCAAAATCAGACAGAGTGTTGAGACCAGAGAGGCTAAGACCGCATTGACTCAGTGCGGTATTCAGCCTCTCTGGTGTCAAGTCTGATTTTGGAAAAAAAAAAAAAAAATCCAAAATCAGACAGAGTGTTGACACCAGAGAGGCTAAGACCGCATTGACTCAGTGCGGTATTCAGCCTCTCTGGTGTCAAGTCTGATTTTGGAAAAAAAAAAAAAAAATCCAAAATCAGACAGAGTGTTGACACCAGAGAGGCTAAGACCGCATTGACTCAGTGCGGTATTCAGCCTCTCTGGTGTCAAGTCTGATTTTGGAAAAAAAAAAAAAAAATCCAAAATCAGACAGAGTGTTGAGACCAGAGAGGCTAAGACCGCATTGACTCAGTGCGGTATTCAGCCTCTCTGGTGTCAAGTCTGATTTTGGGAAAAAAAAAAAAAAATCCAAAATCAGACAGAGTGTTGAGACCAGAGAGGCTAAGACCGCATTGACTCAGTCCGGTATTCAGCCTCTCTGGTGTCAAGTCTGATTTTGGGAAAAAAAAAAAAAATCCAAAATCAGACAGAGTGTTGAGACCAGAGAGGCTAAGACCGCATTGACTCAGTCCGGTATTCAGCCTCTCTGGTGTCAAGTCTGATTTTGGGAAAAAAAAATCAAAAATCAAAAATCAGACAGAGTGTTGACACCAGAGAGGCTAAGACCGCATTGACTCAGTGCGGTATTCAGCCTCTCTGGTGTCAAGTCTGATTTTGGGAAAAAAAAAAAAAAAATCCAAAATCAGACAGAGTGTTGACACCAGAGAGGCTAAGACCGCATTGACTCAGTGCGGTATTCAGCCTCTCTGGTGTCAAGTCTGATTTTGGGAAAAAAAAAAAAAAAATCCAAAATCAGACAGAGTGTTGACACCAGAGAGGCTAAGACCGCATTGACTCAGTGCGGTATTCAGCCTCTCTGGTGTCAAGTCTGATTTTGGAAAAAAAAAAAAAAAAATCCAAAATCAGACAGAGTGTTGAGACCAGAGAGGCTAAGACCGCATTGACTCAGTGCGGTATTCAGCCTCTCTGGTGTCAAGTCTGATTTTGGAAAAAAAAAAAAAAAATCCAAAATCAGACAGAGTGTTGAGACCAGAGAGGCTAAGACGGCATTGACTCAGTGCGGTATTCAGCCTCTCTGGTGTCAAGTCTGATTTTGGAAAAAAAAAAAAAAAATCCAAAATCAGACAGAGTGTTGAGACCAGAGAGGCTAAGACCGCATTGACTCAGTGCAGTATTCAGCCTCTCTGGTGTCAAGTCTGATTTTGGAAAAAAAAAAAAAAAAATCCAAAATCAGACAGAGTGTTGAGACCAGAGAGGCTAAGACCGCATTGACTCAGTGCGGTATTCAGCCTCTCTGGTGTCAAGTCTGATTTTGGAAAAAAAAAAAAAAATCCAAAATCAGACAGAGTGTTGACACCAGAGAGGCTAAGACCGCATTGACTCAGTGCGGTATTCAGCCTCTCTGGTGTCAAGTCTGATTTTGGAAAAAAAAATCAAAAATCAAAAATCAGACAGAGTGTTGACACCAGAGAGGCTAAGACCGCATTGACTCAGTGCAGTATTCAGCCTCTCTGGTGTCAAGTCTGATTTTGAAAAAAAAAAAAAAAAATCCAAAATCAGACAGAGTGTTGAGACCAGAGAGGCTAAGACCGCATTGACTCAGTGCGGTATTCAGCCTCTCTGGTGTCAAGTCTGATTTTGGAAAAAAAAAAAAAAAAATCCAAAATCAGACAGAGTGTTGAGAACAGAGAGGCTAAGACCGCATTGACTCAGTGCGGTATTCAGCCTCTCTGGTGTCAAGTCTGATTTTGGAAAAAAAAAAAAATCCAAAATCAGACAGAGTGTTGAGACCAGAGAGGCTAAGACCGCATTGACTCAGTGCGGTATTCAGCCTCTCTGGTGTCAAGTCTGATTTTGGAAAAAAAAAAAAAAAAATCCAAAATCAGACAGAGTGTTGACACCAGAGAGGCTAAGACCGCATTGACTCAGTGCGGTATTCAGCCTCTCTGGTGTCAAGTCTGATTTTGGAAAAAAAAAAAAAAAATCCAAAATCAGACAGAGTGTTGACACCAGAGAGGCTAAGACCGCATTGACTCAGTGCGGTATTCAGCCTCTCTGGTGTCAAGTCTGATTTTGGAAAAAAAAAAAAAAAATCTAAAATCAGACAGAGTGTTGAGACCAGAGAGGCTAAGACCGCATTGACTCAGTGCGGTATTCAGCCTCTCTGGTGTCAAGTCTGATTTTGGGAAAAAAAAAAAAAAATCCAAAATCAGACAGAGTGTTGAGACCAGAGAGGCTAAGACCGCATTGACTCAGTCCGGTATTCAGCCTCTCTGGTGTCAAGTCTGATTTTGGGAAAAAAAAATCAAAAATCAAAATCAGACAGAGTGTTGACACCAGAGAGGCTAAGACCGCATTGACTCAGTGCGGTATTCAGCCTCTCTGGTGTCAAGTCTGATTTTGGGAAAAAAAAAAAAAAAATCCAAAATCAGACAGAGTGTTGACACCAGAGAGGCTAAGACCGCATTGACTCAGTGCGGTATTCAGCCTCTCTGGTGTCAAGTCTGATTTTGGGAAAAAAAAAAAAAAAATCCAAAATCAGACAGAGTGTTGACACCAGAGAGGCTAAGACCGCATTGACTCAGTGCGGTATTCAGCCTCTCTGGTGTCAAGTCTGATTTTGGAAAAAAAAAAAAAAAAATCCAAAATCAGACAGAGTGTTGAGACCAGAGAGGCTAAGACCGCATTGACTCAGTGCGGTATTCAGCCTCTCTGGTGTCAAGTCTGATTTTGGAAAAAAAAAAAAATCCAAAATCAGACAGAGTGTTGAGACCAGAGAGGCTAAGACCGCATTGATTCAGTGCGGTATTCAGCCTCTCTGGTGTCAAGTCTAATTTTGGAAAAAAAAAAAAAAAAATCCAAAATCAGACAGAGTGTTGACACCAGAGAGGCTAAGACCGCATTGACTCAGTGCTGTATTCAGCCTCTCTGGTGTCAAGTCTGATTTTGGGGAAAAAAAAAAAAAAAAATCCAAAATCAGACAGAGTGTTGACACCAGAGAGGCTAAGACCGCATTGACTCAGTGCGGTATTCAGCCTCTCTGGTGTCAAGTCTGATTTTGGGGGGAAAAAAAAAAAATCCAAAATCAGACAGAGTGTTGACACCAGAGAGGCTAAGACCGCATTGACTCAGTGCGGTATTCAGCCTCTCTGGTGTCAAGTCTGATTTTGGAAAAAAAAAAAAAAAATCCAAAATCAGACAGAGTGTTGAGACCAGAGAGGCTAAGACGGCATTGACTCAGTGCGGTATTCAGCCTCTCTGGTGTCAAGTCTGATTTTGGAAAAAAAAAAAAAAAATCCAAAATCAGACAGAGTGTTGAGACCAGAGAGGCTAAGACCGCATTGACTCAGTGCAGTATTCAGCCTCTCTGGTGTCAAGTCTGATTTTGGAAAAAAAAAAAAAAAATCCAAAATCAGACAGAGTGTTGAGACCAGAGAGGCTAAGACCGCATTGACTCAGTGCGGTATTCAGCCTCTCTGGTGTCAAGTCTGATTTTGGAAAAAAAAAAAAAAAATCCAAAATCAGACAGAGTGTTGACACCAGAGAGGCTAAGACCGCATTGACTCAGTGCGGTATTCAGCCTCTCTGGTGTCAAGTCTGATTTTGGAAAAAAAAAAAAAAAATCAAAAATCAGACAGAGTGTTGACACCAGAGAGGCTAAGACCGCATTGACTCAGTGCAGTATTCAGCCTCTCTGGTGTCAAGTCTGATTTTGAAAAAAAAAAAAAAAAAATCCAAAATCAGACAGAGTGTTGAGACCAGAGAGGCTAAGACCGCATTGACTCAGTGCGGTATTCAGCCTCTCTGGTGTCAAGTCTGATTTTGGAAAAAAAAAAAAAAAAAATCCAAAATCAGACAGAGTGTTGAGAACAGAGAGGCTAAGACCGCATTGACTCAGTGCGGTATTCAGCCTCTCTGGTGTCAAGTCTGATTTTGGAAAAAAAAAAAAATCCAAAATCAGACAGAGTGTTGAGACCAGAGAGGCTAAGACCGCATTGACTCAGTGCGGTATTCAGCCTCTCTGGTGTCAAGTCTAATTTTGGAAAAAAAAAAAAAAAAATCCAAAATCAGACAGAGTGTTGACACCAGAGAGGCTAAGACCGCATTGACTCAGTGCTGTATTCAGCCTCTCTGGTGTCAAGTCTGATTTTGGGAAAAAAAAAAAAAAAAAATCCAAAATCAGACAGAGTGTTGACACCAGAGAGGCTAAGACCGCATTGACTCAGTGCGGTATTCAGCCTCTCTGGTGTCAAGTCTGATTTTGGGGGAAAAAAAAAAAAAATCCAAAATCAGACAGAGTGTTGACACCAGAGAGGCTAAGACCGCATTGACTCAGTGCGGTATTCAGCCTCTCTGGTGTCAAGTCTGATTTTGGGAAAAAAAAAAAAAAAATCCAAAATCAGACAGAGTGTTGACACCAGAGAGGCTAAGACCGCATTGACTCAGTGCGGTATTCAGCCTCTCTGGTGTCAAGTCTGATTTTGGAAAAAAAAAAAAAAAATCCAAAATCAGACAGAGTGTTGAGACCAGAGAGGTTAAGACTGCATTGACTCAGTGCGGTATTCAGCCTCTCTGGTGTCAAGTCTGATTTTGGAAAAAAAAAAAAAAAATCCAAAATCAGACAGAGTGTTGAGACCAGAGTGGCTAAGACCGCATTGACTCAGTGCGGTATTCAGCCTCTCTGGTGTCAAGTCTGATTTTGGAAAAAAAAAAAAAAAAATCCAAAATCAGACAGAGTGTTGAGACCAGAGAGGCTAAGACCGCATTGACTCAGTGCGGTATTCAGCCTCTCTGGTGTCAAGTCTGATTTTGGAAAAAAAAAAAAAAAAAATCCAAAATCAGACAGAGTGTTGAGACCAGAGAGGCTAAGACCGCATTGACTCAGTGCGGTATTCAGCCTCTCTGGTGTCAAGTCTGATTTTGGAAAAAAAAAAAAAAAAAATCCAAAATCAGACAGAGTGTTGAGACCAGAGAGGCTAAGACCGCATTGACTCAGTGCGGTATTCAGCCTCTCTGGTGTCAAGTCTGATTTTGGGAAAAAAAAAAAAAAAATCCAAAATCAGACAGAGTGTTGACACCAGAGAGGCTAAGACCGCATTGACTCAGTGCAGTATTCAGCCTCTCTGGTGTCAAGTCTGATTTTGGAAAAAAAAAAAAAAAAATCCAAAATCAGACAGAGTGTTGAGACCAGAGAGGCTAAGACCGCATTGACTCAGTGCGGTATTCAGCCTCTCTGGTGTCAAGTCTGATTTTGGAAAAAAAAAAAAAAAATCCAAAATCAGACAGAGTGTTGAGACCAGAGAGGCTAAGAGAGGCTAAGACGGCATTGACTCAGTGCGGTATTCAGCCTCTCTGGTGTCAAGTCTGATTTTGGAAAAAAAAAAAAAAAAATCCAAAATCAGACAGAGTGTTGAGACCAGAGAGGCTAAGACCGCATTGACTCAGTGCAGTATTCAGCCTCTCTGGTGTCAAGTCTGATTTTGGAAAAAAAAAAAAAAAATCCAAAATCAGACAGAGTGTTGAGACCAGAGAGGCTAAGACCGCATTGACTCAGTGCGGTATTCAGCCTCTCTGGTGTCAAGTCTGATTTTGGAAAAAAAAAAAAAAATCCAAAATCAGACAGAGTGTTGACACCAGAGAGGCTAAGACCGCATTGACTCAGTGCGGTATTCAGCCTCTCTGGTGTCAAGTCTGATTTTGGAAAAAAAAAAAAAAAATCAAAAATCAGACAGAGTGTTGACACCAGAGAGGCTAAGACCGCATTGACTCAGTGCAGTATTCAGCCTCTCTGGTGTCAAGTCTGATTTTGAAAAAAAAAAAAAAAAAATCCAAAATCAGACAGAGTGTTGAGACCAGAGAGGCTAAGACCGCATTGACTCAGTGCGGTATTCAGCCTCTCTGGTGTCAAGTCTGATTTTGGAAAAAAAAAAAAAAAAATCAAAAATCAGACAGAGTGTTGACACCAGAGAGGCTAAGACTGCATTGACTCAGTGCAGTATTCAGCCTCTCTGGTGTCAAGTCTGATTTGGAAAAAAAAAAAAAAAATCCAAAATCAGACAGAGTGTTGAGACCAGAGAGGCTAAGACCGCATTGACTCAGTGCGGTATTCAGCCTCTCTGGTGTCAAGTCTGATTTTGGAAAAAAAAAAAAAAAATCCAAAATCAGACAGAGTGTTGACACCAGAGAGGCTAAGACCGCATTGACTCAGTGCGGTATTCAGCCTCTCTGGTGTCAAGTCTGATTTAGAAAAAAAAAAAAAAAAATCTAAAATCAGACAGAGTGTTGAGACCAGAGAGGCTAAGACCGCATTGACTCAGTGCGGTATTCAGCCTCTCTGGTGTCAAGTCTGATTTTGGAAAAAAAATAAAAAAATCCAAAATCAGACAGAGTGTTGAGACCAGAGAGGCTAAGACCGCATTGACTCAGTGCGGTATTCAGCCTCTCTGGTGTCAAGTCTAATTTTGGAAAAAAAAAAAAAAAATCCAAAATCAGACAGAGTGTTGACACCAGAGAGGCTAAGACCGCATTGACTCAGTGCTGTATTCAGCCTCTCTGGTGTCAAGTCTGATTTTGGGAAAAAAAAAAAAAAAAATCCAAAATCAGACAGAGTGTTGACACCAGAGAGGCTAAGACCGCATTGACTCAGTGCGGTATTCAGCCTCTCTGGTGTCAAGTCTGATTTTGGGGAAAAAAAAAAAAAATCCAAAATCAGACAGAGTGTTGACACCAGAGAGGCTAAGACCGCATTGACTCAGTGCGGTATTCAGCCTCTCTGGTGTCAAGTCTGATTTTGGGAAAAAAAAAAAAAAAATCCAAAATCAGACAGAGTGTTGACACCAGAGAGGCTAAGACCGCATTGACTCAGTGCGGTATTCAGCCTCTCTGGTGTCAAGTCTGATTTTGGAAAAAAAAAAAAAAAATCCAAAATCAGACAGAGTGTTGAGACCAGAGAGGTTAAGACCGCATTGACTCAGTGCGGTATTCAGCCTCTCTGGTGTCAAGTCTGATTTAAAAAAAAAAAAAAAAATCCAAAATCAGACAGAGTGTTGAGACCAGAGTGGCTAAGACCGCATTGACTCAGTGCGGTATTCAGCCTCTCTGGTGTCAAGTCTGATTTTGGAAAAAAAAAAAAAAAAATCCAAAATCAGACAGAGTGTTGAGACCAGAGAGGCTAAGACCGCATTGACTCAGTGCGGTATTCAGCCTCTCTGGTGTCAAGTCTGATTTTGGAAAAAAAAAAAAAAAAAATCCAAAATCAGACAGAGTGTTGAGACCAGAGAGGCTAAGACCGCATTGACTCAGTGCGGTATTCAGCCTCTCTGGTGTCAAGTCTGATTTTGGAAAAAAAAAAAAAAAAAATCCAAAATCAGACAGAGTGTTGAGACCAGAGAGGCTAAGACCGCATTGACTCAGTGCGGTATTCAGCCTCTCTGGTGTCAAGTCTGATTTTGGAAAAAAAAAAAAAAAATCCAAAATCAGACAGAGTGTTGACACCAGAGAGGCTAAGACCGCATTGACTCAGTGCGGTATTCAGCCTCTCTGGTGTCAAGTCTGATTTTGGAAAAAAAAAAAAAAAATCTAAAATCAGACAGAGTGTTGAGACCAGAGAGGCTAAGACCGCATTGACTCAGTGCGGTATTCAGCCTCTCTGGTGTCAAGTCTGATTTTGGGAAAAAAAATAAAAATAAAAAATCAGACAGAGTGTTGAGACCAGAGAGGCTAAGACCGCATTGACTCAGTCCGGTATTCAGCCTCTCTGGTGTCAAGTCTGATTTTGGGAAAAAAAAATCAAAAATCAAAAATCAGACAGAGTGTTGACACCAGAGAGGCTAAGACCGCATTGACTCAGTGCGGTATTCAGCCTCTCTGGTGTCAAGTCTGATTTTGGGAAAAAAAAAAAAAAAATCCAAAATCAGACAGAGTGTTGACACCAGAGAGGCTAAGACCGCATTGACTCAGTGCGGTATTCAGCCTCTCTGGTGTCAAGTCTGATTTAAAAAAAAAAAAAAAATCCAAAATCAGACAGAGTGTTGAGACCAGAGTGGCTAAGACCGCATTGACTCAGTGCGGTATTCAGCCTCTCTGGTGTCAAGTCTGATTTTGGAAAAAAAAAAAAAAAAATCCAAAATCAGACAGAGTGTTGAGACCAGAGAGGCTAAGACCGCATTGACTCAGTGCGGTATTCAGCCTCTCTGGTGTCAAGTCTGATTTTGGAAAAAAAAAAAAAAAAAATCCAAAATCAGACAGAGTGTTGAGACCAGAGAGGCTAAGACCGCATTGACTCAGTGCGGTATTCAGCCTCTCTGGTGTCAAGTCTGATTTTGGAAAAAAAAAAAAAAAAAATCCAAAATCAGACAGAGTGTTGAGACCAGAGAGGCTAAGACCGCATTGACTCAGTGCGGTATTCAGCCTCTCTGGTGTCAAGTCTGATTTTGGAAAAAAAAAAAAAAAATCCAAAATCAGACAGAGTGTTGACACCAGAGAGGCTAAGACCGCATTGACTCAGTGCGGTATTCAGCCTCTCTGGTGTCAAGTCTGATTTTGGAAAAAAAAAAAAAAAATCTAAAATCAGACAGAGTGTTGAGACCAGAGAGGCTAAGACCGCATTGACTCAGTGCGGTATTCAGCCTCTCTGGTGTCAAGTCTGATTTTGGGAAAAAAAATAAAAATAAAAAATCAGACAGAGTGTTGAGACCAGAGAGGCTAAGACCGCATTGACTCAGTCCGGTATTCAGCCTCTCTGGTGTCAAGTCTGATTTTGGGAAAAAAAAATCAAAAATCAAAAATCAGACAGAGTGTTGACACCAGAGAGGCTAAGACCGCATTGACTCAGTGCGGTATTCAGCCTCTCTGGTGTCAAGTCTGATTTTGGGAAAAAAAAAAAAAAAATCCAAAATCAGACAGAGTGTTGACACCAGAGAGGCTAAGACCGCATTGACTCAGTGCGGTATTCAGCCTCTCTGGTGTCAAGTCTGATTTTGGGAAAAAAAAAAAAAAAAATCCAAAATCAGACAGAGTGTTGACACCAGAGAGGCTAAGACCGCATTGACTCAGTGCGGTATTCAGCCTCTCTGGTGTCAAGTCTGATTTTGGAAAAAAAAAAAAAAAAAATCCAAAATCAGACAGAGTGTTGAGACCAGAGAGGCTAAGACCGCATTGACTCAGTGCGGTATTCAGCCTCTCTGGTGTCAAGTCTGATTTTGGAAAAAAAAAAAAATCCAAAATCAGACAGAGTGTTGAGACCAGAGAGGCTAAGACCGCATTGACTCAGTGCGGTATTCAGCCTCTCTGGTGTCAAGTCTGATTTTGGAAAAAAAAAAAAAAATCCAAAATCAGACAGAGTGTTGACACCAGAGAGGCTAAGACCGCATTGACTCAGTGCGGTATTCAGCCTCTCTGGTGTCAAGTCTGATTTTGGAAAAAAAAAAAAAAAATCTAAAATCAGACAGAGTGTTGAGACCAGAGAGGCTAAGACCGCATTGACTCAGTGCGGTATTCAGCCTCTCTGGTGTCAAGTCTGATTTTGGGAAAAAAAAAAAAAAATCCAAAATCAGACAGAGTGTTGAGACCAGAGAGGCTAAGACCGCATTGACTCAGTCCGGTATTCAGCCTCTCTGGTGTCAAGTCTGATTTTGGGAAAAAAAAATCAAAAATCAAAAATCAGACAGAGTGTTGACACCAGAGAGGCTAAGACCGCATTGACTCAGTGCGGTATTCAGCCTCTCTGGTGTCAAGTCTGATTTTGGGAAAAAAAAAAAAAAAATCCAAAATCAGACAGAGTGTTGACACCAGAGAGGCTAAGACCGCATTGACTCAGTGCGGTATTCAGCCTCTCTGGTGTCAAGTCTGATTTTGGGAAAAAAAAAAAAAAAATCCAAAATCAGACAGAGTGTTGACACCAGAGAGGCTAAGACCGCATTGACTCAGTGCGGTATTCAGCCTCTCTGGTGTCAAGTCTGATTTTGGAAAAAAAAAAAAAAAAAATCCAAAATCAGACAGAGTGTTGAGACCAGAGAGGCTAAGACCGCATTGACTCAGTGCGGTATTCAGCCTCTCTGGTGTCAAGTCTGATTTTGGAAAAAAAAAAAAATCCAAAATCAGACAGAGTGTTGAGACCAGAGAGGCTAAGACGGCATTGACTCAGTGCGGTATTCAGCCTCTCTGGTGTCAAGTCTGATTTTGGAAAAAAAAAAAAAAAAATCCAAAATCAGACAGAGTGTTGAGACCAGAGAGGCTAAGACCGCATTGACTCAGTGCAGTATTCAGCCTCTCTGGTGTCAAGTCTGATTTTGGAAAAAAAAAAAAAAAAAATCCAAAATCAGACAGAGTGTTGAGACCAGAGAGACTAAGACCGCATTGACTCAGTGCGGTATTCAGCCTCTCTGGTGTCAAGTCTGATTTTGGAAAAAAAAACAAAAATCCAAAATCAGACAGAGTGTTGACACCAGAGAGGCTAAGACTGCATTGACTCAGTGCGGTATTCAGCCTCTCTGGTGTCAAGTCTGATTTTGGAAAAAAAAAAAAAAAATCTAAAATCAGACAGAGTGTTGAGACCAGAGAGGCTAAGACCGCATTGACTCAGTGCGGTATTCAGCCTCTCTGGTGTCAAGTCTGATTTTGGAAAAAAAAAAAAAAAAATCCAAAATCAGACAGAGTGTTGACACCAGAGAGGCTAAGACCGCATTGACTCAGTGCGGTATTCAGCCTCTCTGGTGTCAAGTCTGATTTTGGGAAAAAAAAAAAAAAAAAAATCCAAAATCAGACAGAGTGTTGACACCAGAGAGGCTAAGACCGCATTGACTCAGTGCGGTATTCAGCCTCTCTGGTGTCAAGTCTGATTTTGGGAAAAAAAAAAAAAAAATCCAAAATCAGACAGAGTGTTGACACCAGAGAGGCTAAGACCGCATTGACTCAGTGCGGTATTCAGCCTCTCTGGTGTCAAGTCTGATTTTGGGAAAAAAAAAAAAAAAATCCAAAATCAGACAGAGTGTTGACACCAGAGAGGCTAAGACCGCATTGACTCAGTGCGGTATTCAGCCTCTCTGGTGTCAAGTCTGATTTTGGAAAAAAAAAAAAAAAAATCCAAAATCAGACAGAGTGTTGAGACCAGAGAGGCTAAGACCGCATTGACTCAGTGCGGTATTCAGCCTCTCTGGTGTCAAGTCTGATTTTTGAAAAAAAAAAAAAAAATCCAAAATCAGACAGAGTGTTGACACCAGAGAGGTTAAGACTGCATTGACTCAGTGCGGTATTCAGCCTCTCTGGTGTCAAGTCTGATTTTGGAAAAAAAAAAAAAAAATCCAAAATCAGACAGAGTGTTGAGACCAGAGTGGCTAAGACCGCATTGACTCAGTGCGGTATTCAGCCTCTCTGGTGTCAAGTCTGATTTTGGAAAAAAAAAAAAAAAAATCCAAAATCAGACAGAGTGTTGAGACCAGAGAGGCTAAGACCGCATTGACTCAGTGCGGTATTCAGCCTCTCTGGTGTCAAGTCTGATTTTTGAAAAAAAAAAAAAAAAATCCAAAATCAGACAGAGTGTTGACACCAGAGAGGTTAAGACCGCATTGACTCAGTGCGGTGTTCAGCCTCTCTGGTGTCAAGTCTGATTTTGGAAAAAAAAAAAAAAAAATCCAAAATCAGACAGAGTGTTGAGACCAGAGTGGCTAAGACCGCATTGACTCAGTGCGGTATTCAGCCTCTCTGGTGTCAAGTCTGATTTTGGAAAAAAAAAAAAAAAAATCCAAAATCAGACAGAGTGTTGACACCAGAGAGGTTAAGACCGCATTGACTCAGTGCGGTATTCAGCCTCTCTGGTGTCAAGTCTGATTTTGGAAAAAAAAAAAAAAAATCCAAAATCAGACAGAGTGTTGAGACCAGAGTGGCTAAGACCGCATTGACTCAGTGCGGTATTCAGCCTCTCTGGTGTCAAGTCTGATTTTGGAAAAAAAAAAAAAAAAAATCCAAAATCAGACAGAGTGTTGAGACCAGAGAGGCTAAGACCGCATTGACTCAGTGCGGTATTCAGCCTCTCTGGTGTCAAGTCTGATTTTGGAAAAAAAAAAAAAAAATCCAAAATCAGACAGAGTGTTGACACCAGAGAGGCTAAGACCGCATTGACTCAGTGCAGTATTCAGCCTCTCTGGTGTCAAGTCTGATTTTGAAAAAAAAAAAAAAAAATCCAAAATCAGACAGAGTGTTGAGACCAGAGAGGCTAAGACCGCATTGACTCAGTGCGGTATTCAGCCTCTCTGGTGTCAAGTCTGATTTTGGAAAAAAAAAAAAAAAAAATCCAAAATCAGACAGAGTGTTGACACCAGAGAGGCTAAGACCGCATTGACTCAGTGCGGTATTCAGCCTCTCTGGTGTCAAGTCTGATTTTGGAAAAAAAAAAAAAAAAATCCAAAAATCAGACAGAGTGTTGAGACCAGAGAGGCTAAGACCGCATTGACTCAGTGCGGTATTCAGCCTCTCTGGTGTCAAGTCTGATTTTGGAAAAAAAAAAAAAATCCAAAATCAGACAGAGTGTTGACACCAGAGAGGCTAAGACCGCATTGACTCAGTGCGGTACTCAGCCTCTCTGGTGTCAAGTCTGATTTTGGAAAAAAAAAAAAAAAATCCAAAATCAGACAGAGTGTTGACACCAGAGAGGCTAAGACCGCATTGACTCAGTGCGGTATTCAGCCTCTCTGGTGTCAAGTCTGATTTTGGGAAAAAAAAAAAAAAAATCCAAAATCAGACAGAGTGTTGACACCAGAGAGGCTAAGACCGCATTGACTCAGTGCGGTATTCAGCCTCTCTGGTGTCAAGTCTGATTTTGGGAAAAAAAAAAAAAAAATCCAAAATCAGACAGAGTGTTGAGACCAGAGAGGCTAAGACCGCATTGACTCAGTCCGGTATTCAGCCTCTCTGGTGTCAAGTCTGATTTTGGGAAAAAAAAATCAAAAATCAAAAATCAGACAGAGTGTTGACACCAGAGAGGCTAAGACTGCATTGACTCAGTGCGGTATTCAGCCTCTCTGGTGTCAAGTCTGATTTTGGAAAAAAAAAAAAAAAATCCAAAATCAGACAGTGTTGAGACCAGAGAGGCTAAGACCGCATTGACTCAGTGCGGTATTCAGCCTCTCTGGTGTCAAGTCTGATTTTGGAAAAAAAAAAAAAAAAAATCCAAAATCAGACAGAGTGTTGACACCAGAGAGGCTAACACCGCATTGACTCAGTGCGGTATTCAGCCTCTCTGGTGTCAAGTCTGATTTTGGAAAAAAAAAAAAAAAATCCAAAATCAGACAGAGTGTTGACACCAGAGAGGCTAAGACCGCATTGACTCAGTGCGGTATTCAGCCTCTCTGGTGTCAAGTCTGATTTTGGGAAAAAAAAAAAAAAAATCCAAAATCAGACAGAGTGTTGAGACCAGAGAGGCTAAGACCGCATTGACTCAGTCCGGTATTCAGCCTCTCTTGTGTCAAGTCTGATTTTGGGAAAAAAAAATCAAAAATCAAAAATCAGACAGAGTGTTGACACCAGAGAGGCTAAGACTGCATTGAATCAGTGCGGTATTCAGCCTCTCTGGTGTCAAGTCTGATTTTGGAAAAAAAAAAAAAAAAATCCAAAATCAGACAGTGTTGAGACCAGAGAGGCTAAGACCGCATTGACTCAGTGCGGTATTCAGCCTCTCTGGTGTCAAGTCTGATTTTGGAAAAAAAAAAAAAAAAATCCAAAATCAGACAGAGTGTTGAGACCAGAGAGGCTAAGACTGCATTGACTCAGTGCGGTATTCAGCCTCTCTGGTGTCAAGTCTGATTTTGGAAAAAAGAAAAAAAAAATCCCAAATCAGACAGAGTGTTGAGACCAGAGAGGCTAAGACCGCATTGACTCAGTGCGGTATTCAGCCTCTCTGGTGTCAAGTCTGATTTTGGAAAAAAAAAAAAAAAATCCAAAATCAGACAGAGTGTTGACACCAGAGAGGCTAAGACCGCATTGACTCAGTGCGGTATTCAGCCTCTCTGGTGTCAAGTCTGATTTTGGAAAAAAAAAAAAAAAAAATCTAAAATCAGACAGAGTGTTGAGACCAGAGAGGCTAAGACCGCATTGACTCAGTGCGGTATTCAGCCTCTCTGGTGTCAAGTCTGATTTTGGAAAAAAAAAAAAAAAAATCCAAAATCAGACAGAGTGTTGAGACCAGAGAGGCTAAGACCGCATTGACTCAGTGCGGTATTCAGCCTCTCTGGTGTCAAGTCTGATTTTTGAAAAAAAAAAAAAAAATCCAAAATCAGACAGAGTGTTGACACCAGAGAGGCTAAGACCGCATTGACTCAGTGCGGTATTCAGCCTCTCTGGTGTCAAGTCTGATTTTGGAAAAAAAAAAAAAAAAATCCAAAATCAGACAGAGTGTTGACACCAGAGAGGCTAAGACCGCATTGACTCAGTGCGGTATTCAGCCTCTCTGGTGTCAAGTCTGATTTTGGGAAAAAAAAAAAAAAAATACAAAATCAGACAGAGTGTTGAGACCAGAGAGGCTAAGACCGCATTGACTCAGTCCGGTATTCAGCCTCTCTGGTGTCAAGTCTGATTTTGGGAAAAAAAAATCAAAAATCAAAAATCAGACAGAGTGTTGACACCAGAGAGGCTAAGACCGCATTGACTCAGTGCGGTATTCAGCCTCTCTGGTGTCAAGTCTGATTTTGGAAAAAAAAAAAAAAAATCCAAAATCAGACAGAGTGTTGAGACCAGAGAGGCTAAGACCGCATTGACTCAGTGCGGTATTCAGCCTCTCTGGTGTCAAGTCTGATTTTGGAAAAAAAAAAAAAAAAATCCAAAATCAGACAGTGTTGAGACCAGAGACGCTAAGACCGCATTGACTCAGTGCGGTATTCAGCCTCTCTGGTGTCAAGTCTGATTTTGGAAAAAAGAAGAAAAAAAATCCAAAATCAGACAGAGTGTTGAGACCAGAGAGGCTAAGACCGCATTGACTCAGTGCGGTATTCAGCCTCTCTGGTGTCAAGTCTGATTTTGGAAAAAAAAAAAAAAAATCCAAAATCAGACAGAGTGTTGACACCAGAGAGGCTAAGACCGCATTGACTCAGTGCGGTATTCAGCCTCTCTGGTGTCAAGTCTGATTTTGGAAAAAAAAAAAAAAAAAATCCAAAATCAGACAGAGTGTTGAGACCAGAGAGGCTAAGACCGCATTGACTCAGTGCGGTATTCAGCCTCTCTGGTGTCAAGTCTGATTTTGGGAAAAAAAAAAAAAAAATCAAAAATCAGACAGAGTGTTGACACCAGAGAGGCTAAGACCGCATTGACTCAGTGCGGTATTCAGCCTCTCTGGTGTCAAGTCTGATTTTGGAAAAAAAAAAAAAAAAAATCCAAAATCAGACAGAGTGTTGAGACCAGAGAGGCTAAGACCGCATTGACTCAGTGCGGTATTCAGCCTCTCTGGTGTCAAGTCTGATTTTGGAAAAAAAAAAAAAAAAAAATCCAAAATCAGACAGAGTGTTGACACCAGAGAGGTTAAGACCGCATTGACTCAGTGCGGTATTCAGCCTCACTGGTGTCAAGTCTGATTTTGGAAAAAAAAAAAAAAAATCCAAAATCAGACAGAGTGTTGAGACCAGAGAGGCTAAGACCGCATTGACTCAGTGCGGTATTCAGCCTCTCTGGTGTCAAGTCTGATTTTGGAAAAAAGAAAAAAAAAATCCAAAATCAGACAGAGTGTTGAGACCAGAGAGGCTAAGACCGCATTGACTCAGTGCGGTATTCAGCCTCTCTGGTGTCAAGTCTGATTTTGGGAAAAAAAAAAAAAAAATCCAAAATCAGACAGAGTGTTGACACCAGAGAGGCTAAGACCGCATTGACTCAGTGCGGTATTCAGCCTCTCTGGTGTCAAGTCTGATTTTGGAAAAAAAAAAAAAAAAATCCAAAATCAGACAGAGTGTTGAGACCAGAGAGGCTAAGACCGCATTGACTCAGTGCGGTATTCAGCCTCTCTGGTGTCAAGTCTGATTTTGGAAAAAAAAAAAAAAAATCCAAAATCAGACAGAGTGTTGACACCAGAGAGGCTAAGACCGCATTGACTCAGTGCGGTATTCAGCCTCTCTGGTGTCAAGTCTGATTTTGGGGAAAAAAAAAAAAAAATCCAAAATCAGACAGAGTGTTGAGACCAGAGAGGCTAAGACCGCATTGACTCAGTCCGGTATTCAGCCTCTCTTGTGTCAAGTCTGATTTTGGGAAAAAAAAATCAAAAATCAAAAATCAGACAGAGTGTTGACACCAGAGAGGCTAAGACTGCATTGACTCAGTGCGGTATTCAGCCTCTCTGGTGTCAAGTCTGATTTTGGAAAAAAAAAAAAAAAAATCCAAAATCAGACAGTGTTGAGACCAGAGAGGCTAAGACCGCATTGACTCAGTGCGGTATTCAGCCTCTCTGGTGTCAAGTCTGATTTTGGAAAAAAAAAAAAAAAATCCAAAATCAGACAGAGTGTTGACACCAGAGAGGTTAAGACCGCATTGACTCAGTGCGGTATTCAGCCTCTCTGGTGTCAAGTCTGATTTTGGAAAAAAAAAAAAAAAAATCCAAAATCAGACAGAGTGTTGAGACCAGAGAGGCTAAGACTGCATTGACTCAGTGCGGTATTCAGCCTCTCTGGTGTCAAGTCTGATTTTGGAAAAAAGAAAAAAAAAATCCCAAATCAGACAGAGTGTTGAGACCAGAGAGGCTAAGACCGCATTGACTCAGTGCGGTATTCAGCCTCTCTGGTGTCAAGTCTGATTTTGGAAAAAAAAAAAAAAAATCCAAAATCAGACAGAGTGTTGACACCAGAGAGGCTAAGACCGCATTGACTCAGTGCGGTATTCAGCCTCTCTGGTGTCAAGTCTGATTTTGGAAAAAAAAAAAAAAAAATCTAAAATCAGACAGAGTGTTGAGACCAGAGAGGCTAAGACCGCATTGACTCAGTGCGGTATTCAGCCTCTCTGGTGTCAAGTCTGATTTTGGAAAAAAAAAAAAAAAAATCCAAAATCAGACAGAGTGTTGAGACCAGAGAGGCTAAGACCGCATTGACTCAGTGCGGTATTCAGCCTCTCTGGTGTCAAGTCTGATTTTTGAAAAAAAAAAAAAAAATCCAAAATCAGACAGAGTGTTGACACCAGAGAGGCTAAGACCGCATTGACTCAGTGCGGTATTCAGCCTCTCTGGTGTCAAGTCTGATTTTGGAAAAAAAAAAAAAAAAAATCCAAAATCAGACAGAGTGTTGACACCAGAGAGGCTAAGACCGCATTGACTCAGTGCGGTATTCAGCCTCTCTGGTGTCAAGTCTGATTTTGGGAAAAAAAAAAAAAAAATACAAAATCAGACAGAGTGTTGAGACCAGAGAGGCTAAGACCGCATTGACTCAGTCCGGTATTCAGCCTCTCTGGTGTCAAGTCTGATTTTGGGAAAAAAAAATCAAAAATCAAAAATCAGACAGAGTGTTGACACCAGAGAGGCTAAGACCGCATTGACTCAGTGCGGTATTCAGCCTCTCTGGTGTCAAGTCTGATTTTGGAAAAAAAAAAAAAAAAATCCAAAATCAGACAGAGTGTTGAGACCAGAGAGGCTAAGACCGCATTGACTCAGTGCGGTATTCAGCCTCTCTGGTGTCAAGTCTGATTTTGGAAAAAAAAAAAAAAAAATCCAAAATCAGACAGTGTTGAGACCAGAGACGCTAAGACCGCATTGACTCAGTGCGGTATTCAGCCTCTCTGGTGTCAAGTCTGATTTTGGAAAAAAGAAGAAAAAAAATCCAAAATCAGACAGAGTGTTGAGACCAGAGAGGCTAAGACCGCATTGACTCAGTGCGGTATTCAGCCTCTCTGGTGTCAAGTCTGATTTTGGAAAAAAAAAAAAAAAATCCAAAATCAGACAGAGTGTTGACACCAGAGAGGCTAAGACCGCATTGACTCAGTGCGGTATTCAGCCTCTCTGGTGTCAAGTCTGATTTTGGAAAAAAAAAAAAAAAAAATCCAAAATCAGACAGAGTGTTGAGACCAGAGAGGCTAAGACCGCATTGACTCAGTGCGGTATTCAGCCTCTCTGGTGTCAAGTCTGATTTTGGGAAAAAAAAAAAAAAAATCAAAAATCAGACAGAGTGTTGACACCAGAGAGGCTAAGACCGCATTGACTCAGTGCGGTATTCAGCCTCTCTGGTGTCAAGTCTGATTTTGGAAAAAAAAAAAAAAAAAATCCAAAATCAGACAGAGTGTTGAGACCAGAGAGGCTAAGACCGCATTGACTCAGTGCGGTATTCAGCCTCTCTGGTGTCAAGTCTGATTTTGGAAAAAAAAAAAAAAAAAATCCAAAATCAGACAGAGTGTTGACACCAGAGAGGTTAAGACCGCATTGACTCAGTGCGGTATTCAGCCTCACTGGTGTCAAGTCTGATTTTGGAAAAAAAAAAAAAAAAATCCAAAATCAGACAGAGTGTTGAGACCAGAGAGGCTAAGACCGCATTGACTCAGTGCGGTATTCAGCCTCTCTGGTGTCAAGTCTGATTTTGGAAAAAAGAAAAAAAAAATCCAAAATCAGACAGAGTGTTGAGACCAGAGAGGCTAAGACCGCATTGACTCAGTGCGGTATTCAGCCTCTCTGGTGTCAAGTCTGATTTTGGAAAAAAAAAAAAAAAATCCAAAATCAGACAGAGTGTTGACACCAGAGAGGCTAAGACCGCATTGACTCAGTGCGGTATTCAGCCTCTCTGGTGTCAAGTCTGATTTTGGAAAAAAAAAAAAAAAAATCCAAAATCAGACAGAGTGTTGAGACCAGAGAGGCTAAGACCGCATTGACTCAGTGCGGTATTCAGCCTCTCTGGTGTCAAGTCTGATTTTGGAAAAAAAAAAAAAAAAATCCAAAATCAGACAGAGTGTTGAGACCAGAGAGGCTAAGACCGCATTGACTCAGTGCGGTATTCAGCCTCTCTGGTGTCAAGTCTGATTTTGGAAAAAAAAAAAAAAAAATCCAAAATCAGACAGTGTTGAGACCAGAGACGCTAAGACCGCATTGACTCAGTGCGGTATTCAGCCTCTCTGGTGTCAAGTCTGATTTTGGAAAAAAGAAGAAAAAAAATCCAAAATCAGACAGAGTGTTGAGACCAGAGAGGCTAAGACCGCATTGACTCAGTGCGGTATTCAGCCTCTCTGGTGTCAAGTCTGATTTTGGAAAAAAAAAAAAAAAAATCCAAAATCAGACAGAGTGTTGACACCAGAGAGGCTAAGACCGCATTGACTCAGTGCGGTATTCAGCCTCTCTGGTGTCAAGTCTGATTTTGGAAAAAAAAAAAAAAAAATCCAAAATCAGACAGAGTGTTGAGACCAGAGAGGCTAAGACCGCATTGACTCAGTGCGGTATTCAGCCTCTCTGGTGTCAAGTCTGATTTTGGGAAAAAAAAAAAAAAAAATCCAAAATCAGACAGAGTGTTGACACCAGAGAGGCTAAGACCGCATTGACTCAGTGCGGTATTCAGCCTCTCTGGTGTCAAGTCTGATTTTGGAAAAAAAAAAAAAAAAAATCCAAAATCAGACAGAGTGTTGAGACCAGAGAGGCTAAGACCGCATTGACTCAGTGCGGTATTCAGCCTCTCTGGTGTCAAGTCTGATTTTGGAAAAAAAAAAAAAAAATCCAAAATCAGACAGAGTGTTGACACCAGAGAGGCTAAGACCGCATTGACTCAGTGCGGTATTCAGCCTCTCTGGTGTCAAGTCTGATTTTGGAAAAAAAAAAAAAAAATCCAAAATCAGACAGAGTGTTGAGACCAGAGAGGCTAAGACCGCATTGACTCAGTGCGGTATTCAGCCTCTCTGGTGTCAAGTCTGATTTTGGAAAAAAAAAAAAAAAATCCAAAATCAGACAGAGTGTTGAGACCAGAGAGGCTAAGACCGCATTGACTCAGTGCGGTATTCAGCCTCTCTGGTGTCAAGTCTGATTTTGGGAAAAAAAAATCAAAAATCAAAAATCAGACAGAGTGTTGACACCAGAGAGGCTAAGACCGCATTGACTCAGTGCGGTATTCAGCCTCTCTGGTGTCAAGTCTGATTTTGGAAAAAAAAAAAAAAAAATCCAAAATCAGACAGAGTGTTGAGAACAGAGAGGCTAAGACCGCATTGACTCAGTGCGGTATTCAGCCTCTCTGGTGTCAAGTCTGATTTTGGAAAAAAAAAAAAAAAAATCCAAAATCAGACAGAGTGTTGACACCAGAGAGGTTAAGACCGCATTGACTCAGTGCGGTATTCAGCCTCTCTGGTGTCAAGTCTGATTTTGGAAAAAAAAAAAAAAAAATCCAAAATCAGACAGAGTGTTGAGACCAGAGACGCTAAGACCGCATTGACTCAGTGCGGTATTCAGCCTCTCTGGTGTCAAGTCTGATTTTGGAAAAAAAAAAAAAAAAATCCAAAATCAGACAGAGTGTTGAGACCAGAGAGGCTAAGACCGCATTGACTCAGTGCGGTATTCAGCCTCTCTGGTGTCAAGTCTGATTTTGGAAAAAAAAAAAAAAATCCAAAATCAGACAGAGTGTTGACACCAGAGAGGCTAAGACCGCATTGACTCAGTGCGGTATTCAGCCTCTCTGGTGTCAAGTCTGATTTTGGAAAAAAAAAAAAAAATCTAAAATCAGACAGAGTGTTGAGACCAGAGAGGCTAAGACCGCATTGACTCAGTGCGGTATTCAGCCTCTCTGGTGTCAAGTCTGATTTTGGAAAAAAGAAAAAAAAAATCCAAAATCAGACAGAGTGTTGAGACCAGAGAGGCTAAGACCGCATTGACTCAGTGCGGTATTCAGCCTCTCTGGTGTCAAGTCTGATTTTGGAAAAAAAAAAAAAAATCCAAAATCAGACAGAGTGTTGAGCACCAGAGAGGCTAAGACCGCATTGACTCAGTGCGGTATTCAGCCTCTCTGGTGTCAAGTCTGATTTTGGAAAAAAAAAAAAAAAAAATCCAAAATCAGACAGAGTGTTGAGACCAGAGAGGCTAAGACCGCATTGACTCAGTGCGGTATTCAGCCTCTCTGGTGTCAAGTCTGATTTTGGAAAAAAAAAAAAAAAATCCAAAATCAGAGAGAGTGTTGACACCAGAGAGGCTAAGACCGCATTGACTCAGTGCGGTATTCAGCCTCTCTGGTGTCAAGTCTGATTTTGGGAAAAAAAAAAAAAAATCTAAAATCAGACAGAGTGTTGAGACCAGAGAGGCTAAGACCGCATTGACTCAGTGCGGTATTCAGCCTCTCTGGTGTCAAGTCTGATTTTGGAAAAAAAAAAAAAAAAATCCAAAATCAGACAGAGTGTTGAGACCAGAGAGGCTAAGACCGCATTGACTCAGTGCGGTATTCAGCCTCTCTGGTGTCAAGTCTGATTTTGGAAAAAAAAAAAAAAAAATCCAAAATCAGACAGAGTGTTGACACCAGAGAGGCTAAGACCGCATTGACTCAGTGCGGTATTCAGCCTCTCTGGTGTCAAGTCTGATTTTGGAAAAAAAAAAAAAAAAATCAAAATCAGACAGAGTGTTGAGCACCAGAGAGGCTAAGACCGCATTGACTCAGTGCGGTATTCAGCCTCTCTGGTGTCAAGTCTGATTTTGGGAAAAAAAAAAAAAAAATCCAAAATCAGACAGAGTGTTGAGACCAGAGAGGCTAAGACCGCATTGACTCAGTGCCGGTATTCAGCCTCTCTGGTGTCAAGTCTGATTTTGGGAAAAAAAAATCAAAAATCAAAAATCAGACAGAGTGTTGACACCAGAGAGGCTAAGACCGCATTGACTCAGTGCGGTATTCAGCCTCTCTGGTGTCAAGTCTGATTTTGGAAAAAAAAAAAAAAAAAATCCAAAATCAGACAGAGTGTTGAGACCAGAGAGGCTAAGACCGCATTGACTCAGTGCGGTATTCAGCCTCTCTGGTGTCAAGTCTGATTTTGGAAAAAAAATAAAAAAATCCAAAATCAGACAGAGTGTTGACACCAGAGAGGCTAAGACCGCATTGACTCAGTGCGGTATTCAGCCTCTCTGGTGTCAAGTCTGATTTTGGAAAAAAAAAAAAAAAATCTAAAATCAGACAGAGTGTTGAGACCAGAGAGGCTAAGACCGCATTGACTCAGTGCGGTATTCAGCCTCTCTGGTGTCAAGTCTGATTTTGGAAAAAAAAAAAAAAAAATCCAAAATCAGACAGAGTGTTGAGACCAGAGAGGCTAAGACCGCATTGACTCAGTGCGGTATTCAGCCTCTCTGGTGTCAAGTCTGATTTTGGAAAAAAAAAAAAAAAAATCCAAAATCAGACAGAGTGTTGACACCAGAGAGGCTAAGACCGCATTGACTCAGTGCGGTATTCAGCCTCTCTGGTGTCAAGTCTGATTTTGGAAAAAAAAAAAAAAAAATCCAAAATCAGACAGAGTGTTGACACCAGAGAGGCTAAGACCGCATTGACTCAGTGCGGTATTCAGCCTCTCTGGTGTCAAGTCTGATTTTGGGAAAAAAAAAAAAAAAAATCCAAAATCAGACAGAGTGTTGAGACCAGAGAGGCTAAGACCGCATTGACTCAGTGCGGTATTCAGCCTCTCTGGTGTCAAGTCTGATTTTGGAAAAAAAAAAAAAAAAATCCAAAATCAGACAGAGTGTTGAGACCAGAGAGGCTAAGACCGCATTGACTCAGTGCGGTATTCAGCCTCTCTGGTGTCAAGTCTGATTTTGGAAAAAAAAAAAAAAAATCCAAAATCAGACAGAGTGTTGACACCAGAGAGGCTAAGACCGCATTGACTCAGTGCGGTATTCAGCCTCTCTGGTGTCAAGTCTGATTTTGGAAAAAAAAAAAAAAAATCTAAAATCAGACAGAGTGTTGAGACCAGAGAGGCTAAGACCGCATTGACTCAGTGCGGTATTCAGCCTCTCTGGTGTCAAGTCTGATTTTGGAAAAAAGAAAAAAAAAATCCAAAATCAGACAGAGTGTTGAGACCAGAGAGGCTAAGACCGCATTGACTCAGTGCGGTATTCAGCCTCTCTGGTGTCAAGTCTGATTTTGGAAAAAAAAAAAAAAAATCCAAAATCAGACAGAGTGTTGACACCAGAGAGGCTAAGACCGCATTGACTCAGTGCGGTATTCAGCCTCTCTGGTGTCAAGTCTGATTTTGGAAAAAAAAAAAAAAAAATCCAAAATCAGACAGAGTGTTGAGACCAGAGAGGCTAAGACCGCATTGACTCAGTGCGGTATTCAGCCTCTCTGGTGTCAAGTCTGATTTTGGAAAAAAAAAAAAAAAAATCCAAAATCAGAGAGAGTGTTGACACCAGAGAGGCTAAGACCGCATTGACTCAGTGCGGTATTCAGCCTCTCTGGTGTCAAGTCTGATTTTGGGAAAAAAAAAAAAAAAATCTAAAATCAGACAGAGTGTTGAGACCAGAGAGGCTAAGACCGCATTGACTCAGTGCGGTATTCAGCTCTCCCTGGTGTCAAGTCTGATTTTGGAAAAAAAAAAAAAAAAATCCAAAATCAGACAGAGTGTTGAGACCAGAGAGGCTAAGACCGCATTGACTCAGTGCGGTATTCAGCCTCTCTGGTGTCAAGTCTGATTTTGGAAAAAAAAAAAAAAAAATCCAAAATCAGACAGAGTGTTGACACCAGAGAGGCTAAGACCGCATTGACTCAGTGCGGTATTCAGCCTCTCTGGTGTCAAGTCTGATTTTGGAAAAAAAAAAAAAAAAATCAAAATCAGACAGAGTGTTGACACCAGAGAGGCTAAGACCGCATTGACTCAGTGCGGTATTCAGCCTCTCTGGTGTCAAGTCTGATTTTGGGAAAAAAAAAAAAAAAATCCAAAATCAGACAGAGTGTTGAGACCAGAGAGGCTAAGACCGCATTGACTCAGTGCCGGTATTCAGCCTCTCTGGTGTCAAGTCTGATTTTGGGAAAAAAAAAAAAAAAATCAAAAATCAGACAGAGTGTTGACACCAGAGAGGCTAAGACCGCATTGACTCAGTGCGGTATTCAGCCTCTCTGGTGTCAAGTCTGATTTTGGAAAAAAAAAAAAAAAAATCCAAAATCAGACAGAGTGTTGAGACCAGAGAGGCTAAGACCGCATTGACTCAGTGCGGTATTCAGCCTCTCTGGTGTCAAGTCTGATTTTGGAAAAAAAAAAAAAAAATCCAAAATCAGACAGAGTGTTGACACCAGAGAGGCTAAGACCGCATTGACTCAGTGCGGTATTCAGCCTCTCTGGTGTCAAGTCTGATTTTGGAAAAAAAAAAAAAAATCTAAAATCAGACAGAGTGTTGAGACCAGAGAGGCTAAGACCGCATTGACTCAGTGCGGTATTCAGCCTCTCTGGTGTCAAGTCTGATTTTGGAAAAAAAAAAAAAAAAATCCAAAATCAGACAGAGTGTTGAGACCAGAGAGGCTAAGACCGCATTGACTCAGTGCGGTATTCAGCCTCTCTGGTGTCAAGTCTGATTTTGGAAAAAAAAAAAAAAAAATCCAAAATCAGACAGAGTGTTGACACCAGAGAGGCTAAGACCGCATTGACTCAGTGCGGTATTCAGCCTCTCTGGTGTCAAGTCTGATTTTGGAAAAAAAAAAAAAAAAAATCCAAAATCAGACAGAGTGTTGACACCAGAGAGGCTAAGACCGCATTGACTCAGTGCGGTATTCAGCCTCTCTGGTGTCAAGTCTGATTTTGGGAAAAAAAAAAAAAAAAATCCAAAATCAGACAGAGTGTTGAGACCAGAGAGGCTAAGACCGCATTGACTCAGTGCCGGTATTCAGCCTCTCTGGTGTCAAGTCTGATTTTGGGAAAAAAAAATCAAAAATCAAAATCAGACAGAGTGTTGACACCAGAGAGGCTAAGACCGCATTGACTCAGTGCGGTACTTCAGCCTCTCTGGTGTCAAGTCTGATTTTGGAAAAAAAAAAAAAAATCCAAAATCAGACAGAGTGTTGAGACCAGAGAGGCTAAGACCGCATTGACTCAGTGCGGTATTCAGCCTCTCTGGTGTCAAGTCTGATTTTGGAAAAAAAAAAAAAAAAATCCAAAATCAGACAGAGTGTTGACACCAGAGAGGCTAAGACCGCATTGACTCAGTGCGGTATTCAGCCTCTCTGGTGTCAAGTCTGATTTTGGAAAAAAAAAAAAAAAAAATCCAAAATCAGACAGAGTGTTGAGACCAGAGAGGCTAAGACCGCATTGACTCAGTGCGGTATTCAGCCTCTCTGGTGTCAAGTCTGATTTTGGAAAAAAAAAAAAAAAAAATCCAAAATCAGACAGAGTGTTGAGACCAGAGAGGCTAAGACCGCATTGACTCAGTGCGGTATTCAGCCTCTCTGGTGTCAAGTCTGATTTTGGAAAAAAAAAAAAAAAAATCCAAAATCAGACAGAGTGTTGACACCAGAGAGGCTAAGACCGCATTGACTCAGTGCGGTATTCAGCCTCTCTGGTGTCAAGTCTGATTTTGGAAAAAAAAAAAAAAAATCTAAAATCAGACAGAGTGTTGAGACCAGAGAGGCTAAGACCGCATTGACTCAGTGCGGTATTCAGCCTCTCTGGTGTCAAGTCTGATTTTGGAAAAAAAAAAAAAAAATCCAAAATCAGACAGAGTGTTGAGACCAGAGAGGCTAAGACCGCATTGACTCAGTGCGGTATTCAGCCTCTCTGGTGTCAAGTCTGATTTTGGGAAAAAAAAAAAAAAAAATCCAAAATCAGACAGAGTGTTGAGACCAGAGAGGCTAAGACCGCATTGACTCAGTGCGGTATTCAGCCTCTCTGGTGTCAAGTCTGATTTTGGAAAAAAAAAAAAAAAAATCCAAAATCAGACAGAGTGTTGACACCAGAGAGGCTAAGACCGCATTGACTCAGTGCGGTATTCAGCCTCTCTGGTGTCAAGTCTGATTTTGGAAAAAAAAAAAAAAAATCTAAAATCAGACAGAGTGTTGAGACCAGAGAGGCTAAGACCGCATTGACTCAGTGCGGTATTCAGCCTCTCTGGTGTCAAGTCTGATTTTGGAAAAAAGAAAAAAAAAATCCAAAATCAGACAGAGTGTTGAGACCAGAGAGGCTAAGACCGCATTGACTCAGTGCGGTATTCAGCCTCTCTGGTGTCAAGTCTGATTTTGGAAAAAAAAAAAAAAAATCCAAAATCAGACAGAGTGTTGACACCAGAGAGGCTAAGACCGCATTGACTCAGTGCGGTATTCAGCCTCTCTGGTGTCAAGTCTGATTTTGGAAAAAAAAAAAAAAAAATCCAAAATCAGACAGAGTGTTGAGACCAGAGAGGCTAAGACCGCATTGACTCAGTGCGGTATTCAGCCTCTCTGGTGTCAAGTCTGATTTTGGAAAAAAAAAAAAAAAAATCCAAAATCAGAGAGAGTGTTGACACCAGAGAGGCTAAGACCGCATTGACTCAGTGCGGTATTCAGCCTCTCTGGTGTCAAGTCTGATTTTGGAAAAAAAAAAAAAAAATCTAAAATCAGACAGAGTGTTGAGACCAGAGAGGCTAAGACCGCATTGACTCAGTGCGGTATTCAGCCTCTCTGGTGTCAAGTCTGATTTTGGAAAAAAAAAAAAAAAAATCCAAAATCAGACAGAGTGTTGAGACCAGAGAGGCTAAGACCGCATTGACTCAGTGCGGTATTCAGCCTCTCTGGTGTCAAGTCTGATTTTGGAAAAAAAAAAAAAAAATCCAAAATCAGACAGAGTGTTGACACCAGAGAGGCTAAGACCGCATTGACTCAGTGCGGTATTCAGCCTCTCTGGTGTCAAGTCTGATTTTGGAAAAAAAAAAAAAAAAAATCCAAATTCAGACAGAGTGTTGACACCAGAGAGGCTAAGACCGCATTGACTCAGTGCGGTATTCAGCCTCTCTGGTGTCAAGTCTGATTTTGGAAAAAAAAAAAAAAAAATCCAAAATCAGACAGAGTGTTGACACCAGAGAGGCTAAGACCGCATTGACTCAGTGCGGTATTCAGCCTCTCTGGTGTCAAGTCTGATTTTGGAAAAAAAAAAAAAAAAATCTAAAATCAGACAGAGTGTTGAGACCAGAGAGGCTAAGACCGCATTGACTCAGTGCGGTATTCAGCCTCTCTGGTGTCAAGTCTGATTTTGGAAAAAAAAAAAAAAAAATCCAAAATCAGACAGAGTGTTGAGACCAGAGCGGCTAAGACCGCATTGACTCAGTGCGGTATTCAGCCTCTCTGGTGTCAAGTCTGATTTTGGAAAAAAAAAAAAAAAAATCCAAAATCAGACAGAGTGTTGACACCAGAGAGGCTAAGACCGCATTGACTCAGTGCGGTATTCAGCCTCTCTGGTGTCAAGTCTGATTTTGGAAAAAAAAAAAAAAAAATCCAAAATCAGACAGAGTGTTGAGACCAGAGAGGCTAAGACCGCATTGACTCAGTGCGGTATTCAGCCTCTCTGGTGTCAAGTCTGATTTTGGAAAAAAAAAAAAAAAAATCCAAAATCAGACAGAGTGTTGAGACCAGAGAGGCTAAGCCCGCATTGACTCAGTGCGGTATTCAGCCTCTCTGGTGTCAAGTCTGATTTTGGAAAAAAAAAAAAAAAATCCAAAATCAGACAGAGTGTTGACACCAGAGAGGCTAAGACCGCATTGACTCAGTGCGGTATTCAGCCTCTCTGGTGTCAAGTCTGATTTTGGAAAAAAAAAAAAAAAATCTAAAATCAGACAGAGTGTTGAGACCAGAGAGGCTAAGACCGCATTGACTCAGTGCGGTATTCAGCCTCTCTGGTGTCAAGTCTGATTTTGGGAAAAAAAAAAAAAAAATCCAAAATCAGACAGAGTGTTGAGACCAGAGAGGCTAAGACCGCATTGACTCAGTGCCGGTATTCAGCCTCTCTGGTGTCAAGTCTGATTTTGGGAAAAAAAAATCAAAAATCAAAATCAGACAGAGTGTTGACACCAGAGAGGCTAAGACCGCATTGACTCAGTGCGGTATTCAGCCTCTCTGGTGTCAAGGTCTGATTTTGGAAAAAAAAAAAAAAAAATCCAAAATCAGACAGAGTGTTGAGACCAGAGAGGCTAAGACCGCATTGACTCAGTGCGGTATTCAGCCTCTCTGGTGTCAAGTCTGATTTTGGAAAAAAAAAACAAAAATCCAAAATCAGACAGAGTGTTGACACCAGAGAGGCTAAGACCGCATTGACTCAGTGCGGTATTCAGCCTCTCTGGTGTCAAGTCTGATTTTGGAAAAAAAAAAAAAAAAAATC
>NW_028150991.1:0-31900 GCF_964638095.1 Poromitra crassiceps | reverse complement strand
AAATCAGACTTGACACCAGAGAGGCTGAATACCGCACTTGAGTCAATGCGGTCTTAGCCTCTCTGGTCTCAACACTCTGTCTGATTTTGGATTTTTTTTTTTTTTTTTTCAAAATCAGACTTGACACCAGAGAGGCTGAATACTGCACTGAGTCAATGCGGTCTTAGCCTCTCTGGTCTCAACACTCTGTCTGATTTTGGATTTTTTTTTTTTTTTTTTTCAAAATCAGACTTGACACCAGAGAGGCTGAATACCGCACTGAGTCAATGCGGTCTTATCCTCTCTGTTGTCAACACTCTGTCTGATTTTGGATTTTTTTTTTTTTTTTCAAAAATCAGACTTGACACCAGAGAGGCTGAATACCGCACTGAGTCAATGCGGTCTTAGCCTCTCTGGTGTCAACACTCTGTCTGATTTTGGATTTTTTTTTTTTTTTTTCCAAAATCAGACTTGACACCAGAGAGGCTGAATACCGCACTGAGTCAATGCGGTCTTAGCCTCTCTGGTCTCAACACTCTGTCTGATTTTGGATTTTTTTTTTTTTTTTTCAAAATCAGACTTGACACCAGAGAGGCTGAATACCGCACTGAGTCAATGCGGTCTTAGCCTCTCTGGTGTCAACACTCTGTCTGATTTTGGATTTTTTTTTTTTTTTTTCCAAAATGAGACTTGACACCAGAGAGGCTGAATACCGCACTGAGTCAATGCGGTCTTAGCCTCTCTGGTCTCAACACTCTGGTCTGATTTTGGATTTTTTTTTTTTTTTTTTTCCAAAATCAGACTTGACACAGAGAGGCTGAATACCGCACTGAGTCAATGCGGTCTTAGCCTCTCTGGTCTCAACACTCTGTCTGATTTTGGATTTTTTTTTTTTTTTTCCAAATCAGACTTGACACCAGAGAGGCTGAATACCGCACTGAGTCAATGCGGTCTTAGCCACTCTGGTGTCAACACTCTGTCTGATTTTGGATTTTTTTTTTTTTTTTTTCCAAAATCAGACTTGACACCAGAGAGGCTGAATACCGCACTGAGTCAATGCGGTCTTAGCCTCTCTGGTCTCAACACTCTGTCTGATTTTGGATTTTTTTTTTTTTTTCCAAAATCAGACTTGAAACCAGAGAGGCTGAATACCGCACTGAGTCAATGCGGTCTTAGCCTCTCTGGTGTCAACACCTGTCTGATTTTGGATTTTTTTTTTTTTTTTTTCCAAAATCAGACTTGACACCAGAGAGGCTGAATACCGCACTGAGTCAATGCGGTCTTAGCCTCTCTGGTCTCAACACTCTGTCTGATTTTGGATTTTTTTTTTTTTTCCAAAATCAGACTTGACACCAGAGAGGCTGAATACCGCACTGAGTCAATGCGGTCTTAGCCTCTCTGGTGTCAACACTCTGTCTGATTTTGGATTTTTTTTTTTTTTTTTTACAAAATCAGACTTGACACCAGAGAGGCTGAATACCGCACTGAGTCAATGCGGTCTTAGCCTCTCTGGTCTCAACACTCTGTCTGATTTGGATTTTTTTTTTTTTTTTTCCAAAATCAGACTTGACACCAGAGAGGCTGAATACCGCACTGAGTCAATGCGGTCTTAGCCTCTCTGGTGTCAACACTCTGTCTGATTTTGGATTTTTTTTTTTTTTTTTTCAAAATCAGACTTGACACCAGAGAGGCTGAATACCGCACTGAGTCAATGCGGTCTTAGCCTCTCTGGTCTCAACACTCTGTCTGATTTTGGATTTTTTTTTTTTTTTTTCCAAAATCAGACTTGACACCAGAGAGGCTGAATACCGCACTGAGTCAATGCGGTCTTAGCCTCTCTGGTGTCAACACTCTGTCTGATTTTGGATTTTTTTTTTTTTTTTTTCCAAAATCAGACTTGACACCAGAGAGGCTGAATACCGCACTGAGTCAATGCGGTCTTAGCCTCTCTGGTCTCAACACTCTGTCTGATTTTGGATTTTTTTTTTTTTTTTTTCCAAAATCAGACTTGACACCAGAGAGGCTGAATACCGCACTGAGTCAATGCGGTCTTAGCCTCTCTGGTCTCAACACTCTGTCTGATTTTGGATTTTTTTTTTTTTTTTTTTCAAAATCAGACTTGACACCAGAGAGGCTGAATACCGCACTGAGTCAATGCGGTCTTAGCCTCTCTGGTGTCAACACTCTGTCTGATTTTGGATTTTTTTTTTTTTTTTTCCAAAATCAGACTTGACACCAGAGAGGCTGAATACCGCACTGAGTCAATGCGGTCTTAGCCTCTCTGGTCTCAACACTCTGTCTGATTTTGGATTTTTTTCTTTTTTTTTCCAAAATCAGACTTGACACCAGAGAGGCTGAATACCGCACTGAGTCAATGCGGTCTTAGCCTCTCTGGTCTCAACACTCTGTCTGATTTTGGATTTTTTTTTTTTTTTTCCAAATCAGACTTGACACCAGAGAGGCTGAATACCGCACTGAGTCAATGCGGTCTTAGCCTCTCTGGTCTCAACACTCTGTCTGATTTTGGATTTTTTTTTTTTTTTTTCCAAAATCAGACTTGACACCAGAGAGGCTGAATACCCACTATGTCAATGCGGTCTTAGCCTCTCTGGTCTCAACACTCTGTCTGATTTTGGATTTTTTTTTTTTTTTTACAAAATCAGACTTGACACCAGAGAGGCTGAATACCGCACTGAGTCAATGCGGTCTTAGCCTCTCTGGTGTCAACACTGTCTGATTTTGGATTTTTTTTTTTTTTTTTTCCAAAATCAGACTTGACACCAGAGAGGCTGAATACCGCACTGAGTCAATGCGGTCTTAGCCTCTCTGGTCTCAACACTCTGTCTGATTTTGGATTTTTTTTTTTTTTTTTCCAAAATCAGACTTGACACCAGAGAGGCTGAATACCGCACTGAGTCAATGCGGTCTTAGCCTCTCTGGTCTCAACACTCTGTCTGATTTTGGATTTTTTTTTTTTTTTTCAAAAATCAGACTTGACACCAGAGAGGCTGAAAACCGCACTGAGTCAATGCGGTCTTAGCCTCTCTGGTGTCAACACTCTGTCTGATTTTGGATTTTTTTTTTTTTTTTTTCCAAAATCAGACTTGACACCAGAGAGGCTGAATACCGCACTGAGTCAATGCGGTCTTAGCCTCTCTGGTCTCAACACTCTGTCTGATTTTGGATTTTTTTTTTTTTTTTCCAAAATCAGACTTGACACCAGAGAGGCTGAATACCGCACTGAGTCAATGCGGTCTTAGCCTCTCTGGTGTCAACACTCTGTCTGATTTTGGATTTTTTTTTTTTTTTTTTCCAAAATCAGACTTGACACCAGAGAGGCTGAATACCGCACTGAGTCAATGCGGTCTTAGCCTCTCTGGTCTCAACACTCTGTCTGATTTTGGATTTTTTTTTTTTTTTTTCCAAAATCAGACTTGACACCAGAGAGGCTGAATACCGCACTGAGTCAATGCGGTCTTAGCCTCTCTGGTGTCAACACTCTGTCTGATTTTGGATTTTTTTTTTTTTTTTCCAAAATCAGACTTGACACCAGAGAGGCTGAATACCGCACTGAGTCAATGCGGTCTTAGCCTCTCTGGTCTCAACACTCTGTCTGATTTTGGATTTTTTTTTTTTTTTTTCCAAAATCAGACTTGACACCAGAGAGGCTGAATACCGCACTGAGTCAATGCGGTCTTAGCCTCTCTGGTGTCAACACTCTGTCTGATTTTGGATTTTTTTTTTTTTTTTCCAAAATCAGACTTGACACCAGAGAGGCTGAATACCGCACTGAGTCAATGCGGTCTTAGCCTCTCTGGTGTCAACACTCTGTCTGATTTTGGATTTTTTTTTTTTTTTTTCCAAAATCAGACTTGACACCAGAGAGGCTGAATACCGCACTGAGTCAATGCGGTCTTAGCCTCTCTGGTCTCAACACTCTGTCTGATTTTGGATTTTTTTTTTTTTTTTCCAAAATCAGACTTGACACCAGAGAGGCTGAATACCGCACTGAGTCAATGCGGTCTTAGCCTCTCTGGTGTCAACACTCTGTCTGATTTTGGATTTTTTTTTTTTTTTTTTCCAAATCAGACTTGACACCAGAGAGGCTGAATACCCCACTATGTCAATGCGGTCTTAGCCTCTCTGGTCTCAACACTCTGTCTGATTTTGGATTTTTTTTTTTTTTTTTCCAAAATCAGACTTGACACCAGAGAGGCTGAATACCGCACTGAGTCAATGCGGTCTTAGCCTCTCTGGTGTCAACACTCTGTCTGATTTTGGATTTTTTTTTTTTTTTTCCAAAATGAGACTTGACACCAGAGAGGCTGAATACCGCACTGAGTCAATGCGGTCTTAGCCTCTCTGGTCTCAACACTCTGTCTGATTTTGGATTTTTTTTTTTTTTTTTTCCAAAATCAGACTTGACACCAGAGAGGCTGAATACCGCACTGAGTCAATGCGGTCTTAGCCTCTCTGGTGTCAACACTCTGTCTGATTTTGGATTTTTTTTTTTTTTTTCCAAAATGAGGACTTGACACCAGAGAGGCTGAATACCGCACTGAGTCAATGCGGTCTTAGCCTCTCTGGTCTCAACACTCTGTCTGATTTTGGATTTTTTTTTTTTTTTTTTTCCAAAATCAGACTTGACACCAGAGAGGCTGAATACCGCACTGAGTCAATGCGGTCTTAGCCTCTCTGGTGTCAACACTCTGTCTGATTTTGGATTTTTTTTTTTTTTTTTTCCAAAATCAGACTTGACACCAGAGAGGCTGAATACCGCACTGATGTCAATGCGGTCTTAGCCTCTCTGGTCTCAACACTCTGTCTGATTTTGGATTTTTTTTTTTTTTTTTTCCAAAATCAGACTTGACACCAGAGAGGCTGAATACCGCACTGAGTCAATGCGGTCTTAGCCTCTCTGGTCTCAACACTCTGTCTGATTTTGGATTTTTTTTTTTTTTTTTTCCAAAATCAGACTTGACACCAGAGAGGCTGAATACCGCACTGAGTCAATGCGGTCTTAGCCTCTCTGGTGTCAACACTCTGTCTGATTTTGGATTTTTTTTTTTTTTTTCCAAAATCAGACTTGACACCAGAGAGGCTGAATACCGCACTGAGTCAATGCGGTCTTAGCCTCTCTGGTTTCAACACTCTGTCTGATTTTGGATTTTTTTTTTTTTTTTTCCAAAATCAGACTTGACACCAGAGAGGCTGAATACCGCACTGAGTCAATGCGGTCTTAGCCTCTCTGGTGTCAACACTCTGTCTGATTTTGGATTTTTTTTTTTTTTTTTCCAAAATCAGACTTGACACCAGAGAGGCTGAATACCGCACTGAGTCAATGCGGTCTTAGCCTCTCTGGTCTCAACACTCTGTCTGATTTTGGATTTTTTTTTTTTTTTTTCCAAAATCAGACTTGACACCAGAGAGGCTGAATACCGCACTGAGTCAATGCGGTCTTAGCCTCTCTGGTCTCAACACTCTGTCTGATTTTGGATTTTTTTTTTTTTTTTTTCCAAAATCAGACTTGACACCAGAGAGGCTGAATACCGCACTGAGTCAATGCGGTCTTAGCCTCTCTGGTGTCAACACTCTGTCTGATTTTGGATTTTTTTTTTTTTTTTTCCAAAATCAGACTTGACACCAGAGAGGCTGAATACCCCACTATGTCAATGCGGTCTTAGCCTCTCTGGTCTCAACACTCTGTCTGATTTTGGATTTTTTTTTTTTTTTTTCCAAAATCAGACTTGACACCAGAGAGGCTGAATACCGCACTGAGTCAATGCGGTCTTAGCCTCTCTGGTGTCAACACTCTGTCTGATTTTGGATTTTTTTTTTTTTTTTTCCAAAATGAGACTTGACACCAGAGAGGCTGAATACCGCACTGAGTCAATGCGGTCTTAGCCTCTCTGGTCTCAACACTCTGTCTGATTTTGGATTTTTTTTTTTTTTTTTTTCCAAAATCAGACTTGACACCAGAGAGGCTGAATACCGCACTGAGTCAATGCGGTCTTAGCCTCTCTGGTGTCAACACTCTGTCTGATTTTGGATTTTTTTTTTTTTTTTCCAAAATGAGACTTGACACCAGAGAGGCTGAATACCGCACTGAGTCAATGCGGTCTTAGCCTCTCTGGTCTCAACACTCTGTCTGATTTTGGATTTTTTTTTTTTTTTTTTCCAAAATCAGACTTGACACCAGAGAGGCTGAATACCGCACTGAGTCAATGCGGTCTTAGCCTCTCTGGTGTCAACACTCTGTCTGATTTTGGATTTTTTTTTTTTTTTTCCAAAATCAGACTTGACACCAGAGAGGCTGAATACCCCACTATGTCAATGCGGTCTTAGCCTCTCTGGTCTCAACACTCTGTCTCATTTTGGATTTTTTTTTTTTTTTTTTCCAAAATCAGACTTGACACCAGAGAGGCTGAATACCGCACTGAGTCAATGCGGTCTTAGCCTCTCTGGTCTCAACACTCTGTCTGATTTTGGATTTTTTTTTTTTTTTTTCCAAAATCAGACTTGACACCAGAGAGGCTGAATACCGCACTGAGTCAATGCGGTCTTAGCCTCTCTGGTGTCAACACTCTGTCTGATTTTGGATTTTTTTTTTTTTTTTATAAAATCAGACTTGACACCAGAGAGGCTGAATACCGCACTGAGTCAATGCGGTCTTAGCCTCTCTGGTTTCAACACTCTGTCTGATTTTGGATTTTTTTTTTTTTTTTTCCAAAATCAGACTTGACACCAGAGAGGCTGAATACCGCACTGAGTCAATGCGGTCTTAGCCTCTCTGGTGTCAACACTCTGTCTGATTTTGGATTTTTTTTTTTTTTTTTTCCAAAATCAGACTTGACACCAGAGAGGCTGAATACCGCACTGAGTCAATGCGGTCTTAGCCTCTCTGGTCTCAACACTCTGTCTGATTTTGGATTTTTTTTTTTTTTTTTCCAAAATCAGACTTGACACCAGAGAGGCTGAATACCGCACTGAGTCAATGCGGTCTTAGCCTCTCTGGTCTCAACACTCTGTCTGATTTTGGATTTTTTTTTTTTTTTTTTCAAAATCAGACTTGACACCAGAGAGGCTGAATACCGCACTGAGTCAATGCGGTCTTAGCCTCTCTGGTGTCAACACTCTGTCTGATTTTGGATTTTTTTTTTTTTTTTCCAAAATCAGACTTGACACCAGAGAGGCTGAATACCCCACTATGTCAATGCGGTCTTAGCCTCTCTGGTCTCAACACTCTGTCTGATTTTGGATTTTTTTTTTTTTTTTTCCAAAATCAGACTTGACACCAGAGAGGCTGAATACCGCACTGAGTCAATGCGGTCTTAGCCTCTCTGGGCTCAACACTCTGTCTGATTTTGGATTTTTTTTTTTTTTTTTCCAAAATCAGACTTGACACCAGAGAGGCTGAATACCGCACTGAGTCAATGCGGTCTTAGCCTCTCTGGTGTCAACACTCTGTCTGATTTTGGATTTTTTTTTTTTTTTTTCCAAAATGAGACTTGACACCAGAGAGGCTGAATACCGCACTGAGTCAATGCGGTCTTAGCCTCTCTGGTCTCAACACTCTGTCTGATTTTGGATTTTTTTTTTTTTTTTTTTCCAAAATCAGACTTGACACCAGAGAGGCTGAATACCGCACTGAGTCAATGCGGTCTTAGCCTCTCTGGTGTCAACACTCTGTCTGATTTTGGATTTTTTTTTTTTTTTTCCAAAATCAGACTTGACACCAGAGAGGCTGAATACCCCACTATGTCAATGCGGTCTTAGCCTCTCTGGTCTCAACACTCTGTCTGATTTTGGATTTTTTTTTTTTTTTTTCCAAAATCAGACTTGACACCAGAGAGGCTGAATACCGCACTGAGTCAATGCGGTCTTAGCCTCTCTGGTCTCAACACTCTGTCTGATTTTGGATTTTTTTTTTTTTTTTTCCAAAATCAGACTTGACACCAGAGAGGCTGAATACTGCACTGAGTCAATGCGGTCTTAGCCTCTCTGGTCTCAACACTCTGTCTGATTTTGGATTTTTTTTTTTTTTTTCCAAAATCAGACTTGACACCAGAGAGGCTGAATACCGCACTGAGTCAATGCGGTCTTAGCCTCTCTGGTCTCAACACTCTGTCTGATTTTGGATTTTTTTTTTTTTTTTTCCAAAATCAGACTTGACACCAGAGAGGCTGAATACCGCACTGAGTCAATGCGGTCTTAGCCTCTCTGGTGTCAACACTCTGTCTGATTTTGGATTTTTTTTTTTTTTTTTTCCAAAATCAGCATTTGACACCAGAGAGGCTGAATACCGCACTGAGTCAATGCGGTCTTAGCCTCTCTGGTCTCAACACTCTGTCTGATTTTGGATTTTTTTTTTTTTTTTTCCAAAATCAGACTTGACACCAGAGAAGCTGAATACCGCACTGAGTCAATGCGGTCTTAGCCTCTCTGGTCTCAACACTCTGTCTGATTTTGAATTTTTTTTTTTTTTTTTTCCAAAATCAGACTTGACACCAGAGAGGCTGAATACTGCACTGAGTCAATGCGGTCTTAGCCTCTCTGGTGTCAACACTCTGTCTGATTTTGGATTTTTTTTTTTTTTTTTCCAAAATCAGACTTGACACCAGAGAGGCTGAATACCCCACTATGTCAATGCGGTCTTAGCCTCTCTGGTCTCAACACTCTGTCTGATTTTGGATTTTTTTTTTTTTTTTTCCAAAATCAGACTTGACACCAGAGAGGCTGAATACCGCACTGAGTCAATGCGGTCTTAGCCTCTCTGGTCTCAACACTCTGTCTGATTTTGGATTTTTTTTTTTTTTTTTTTTTTTTCAAAATCAGACTTGACACCAGAGAGGCTGAATACTGCACTGAGTCAATGCGGTCTTAGCCTCTCTGGTCTCAACACTCTGTCTGATTTTGGATTTTTTTTTTTTTTTTTTCAAAATCAGACTTGACACCAGAGAGGCTGAATACCGCACTGAGTCAATGTGGTCTTATCCTCTCTGTTGTCAACACTCTGTCTGATTTTGGATTTTTTTTTTTTTTTTTCCAAAATCAGACTTGACACCAGAGAGGCTGAATACCGCACTGAGTCAATGCGGTCTTAGCCTCTCTGGTGTCAACACTCTGTCTGATTTTGGATTTTTTTTTTTTTTTTTCCAAAATCAGACTTGACACCAGAGAGGCTGAATACCGCACTGAGTCAATGCGGTCTTAGCCTCTCTGGTCTCAACACTCTGTCTGATTTTGGATTTTTTTTTTTTTTTTTTCAAAAATCAGACTTGACACCAGAGAGGCTGAATACCGCACTGAGTCAATGCGGTCTTAGCCTCTCTGGTCTCAACACTCTGTCTGATTTTGGATTTTTTTTTTTTTTTCCAAAATCAGACTTGACACCAGAGAGGCTGAATACCGCACTGAGTCAATGCGGTCTTAGCCTCTCTGGTGTCAACACTCTGTCTGATTTTGGATTTTTTTTTTTTTTCCAAAATCAGACTTGACACCAGAGAGGCTGAATACCGCACTGAGTCAATGCGGTCTTAGCCTCTCTGGTCTCAACACTCTGTCTGATTTTGGATTTTTTTTTTTTTTTTTTCAAAATCAGACTTGACACCAGAGAGGCTGAATACCGCACTGAGTCAATGCGGTCTTAGCCTCTCTGGTCTCAACACTCTGTCTGATTTTGGATTTTTTTTTTTTTTTTTTCCCAAAATCAGACTTGACACCAGAGAGGCTGAATACCGCACTGAGTCAATGCGGTCTTAGCCTCTCTGGTCTCAACACTCTGTCTGATTTTGGATTTTTTTTTTTTTTTCCAAAATCAGACTTGACACCAGAGAGGCTGAATACCGCACTAAGTCAATGCGGTCTTAGCCTCTCTGGTGTCAACACTCTGTCTGATTTTGGATTTTTTTTTTTTTTCCAAAATCAGACTTGACACCAGAGAGGCTGAATACCGCACTGAGTCAATGCGCTCTTAGCCTCTCTGGTCTCAACACTCTGTCTGATTTTGGATTTTTTTTTTTTTTTTTTCAAAATCAGACTTGACACCAGAGAGGCTGAATACCGCACTGAGTCAATGCGGTCTTAGCCTCTCTGGTCTCAACACTCTGTCTGATTTGGGATTTTTTTTTTTTTTTTCAAAATCAGACTTGACACCAGAGAGGCTGAATACCGCACTGAGTCAATGCGGTCTTAGCCGCTCTGGTCTCAACACTCTGTCTGATTTGGGATTTTTTTTTTTTTTTTCCAAAATCAGACTTGACACCAGAGAGGCTGAATACCGCACTGAGTCAATGCGGTCTTAGCCTCTCTGGTCTCAACACTCTGTCTGATTTTGGATTTTTTTTTTTTTTCAAAATCAGACTTGACACCAGAGAGGCTGAATACCGCACTGAGTCAATGCGGTCTTATCCTCTCTGGTGTCAACACTCTGTCTGATTTTGGATTTTTTTTTTTTTTTTCCAAAATCAGACTTGACACCAGAGAGGCTGAATACCGCACTGAGTCAATGCGGTCTTAGCCTCTCTGGTGTCAACACTCTGTCTGATTTTGGATTTTTTTTTTTTTTTTTCCAAAATCAGACTTGACACCAGAGAGGCTGAATACCGCACTGAGTCAATGTGGTCTTAGCCTCTCTGGTGTCAACACTCTGTCTGATTTTGGATTTTTTTTTTTTTTTCTCCAAAATCAGACTTGACACCAGAGAGGCTGAATACCGCACTGAGTCAATGCGGTCTTAGCCTCTCTGGTCTCAACACTCTGTCTGATTTTGGATTTTTTTTTTTTTTCAAAATCAGACTTGACACCAGAGAGGCTGAATACCGCACTGAGTCAATGCGGTCTTATCCTCTCTGGTGTCAACACTCTGTCTGATTTTGGATTTTTTTTTTTTTTTTTCCAAAATCAGACTTGACACCAGAGAGGCTGAATACCGCACTGAGTCAATGCGGTCTTAGCCTCTCTGGTGTCAACACTCTGTCTGATTTTGGATTTTTTTTTTTTTTTTTCCAAAATCAGACTTGACACCAGAGAGGCTGAATACCGCACTGAGTCAATGTGGTCTTAGCCTCTCTGGTGTCAACACTCTGTCTGATTTTGGATTTTTTTTTTTTTTTTTCCAAAATCAGACTTGACACCAGAGAGGCTGAATACCGCACTGAGTCAATGCGGTCTTAGCCTCTCTGGTCTCAACACTCTGTCTGATTTTGGATTTTTTTTTTTTTTCAAAATCAGACTTGACACCAGAGAGGCTGAATACCGCACTGAGTCAATGCGGTCTTATCCTCTCTGGTCTCAACACTCTGTCTGATTTTGGATTTTTTTTTTTTTTTTCCAAAATCAGACTTGACACCAGAGAGGCTGAATACCGCACTGAGTCAATGCGGTCTTAGCCTCTCTGGTCTCAACACTCTGTCTGATTTGGGATTTTTTTTTTTTTTTTCCAAAATCAGACTTGACACCAGAGAGGCTGAATACCGCACTGAGTCAATGCGGTCTTAGCCTCTCTGGTCTCAACACTCTGTCTGATTTTGGATTTTTTTTTTTTTTTCAAAATCAGACTTGACACCAGAGAGGCTGAATACCGCACTGAGTCAATGCGGTCTTATCCTCTCTGGTGTCAACACTCTGTCTGATTTTGGATTTTTTTTTTTTTTTTCCAAAATCAGACTTGACACCAGAGAGGCTGAATACCGCACTGAGTCAATGCGGTCTTAGCCTCTCTGGTGTCAACACTCTGTCTGATTTTGGATTTTTTTTTTTTTTTTCCAAAATCAGACTTGACACCAGAGAGGCTGAATACCGCACTGAGTCAATGTGGTCTTAGCCTCTCTGGTGTCAACACTCTGTCTGATTTTGGATTTTTTTTTTTTTTTTTCCAAAATCAGACTTGACACCAGAGAGGCTGAATACCGCACTGAGTCAATGCGGTCTTAGCCTCTCTGGTCTCAACACTCTGTCTGATTTTGGATTTTTTTTTTTTTTCAAAATCAGACTTGACACCAGAGAGGCTGAATACCGCACTGAGTCAATGCGGTCTTATCCTCTCTGGTGTCAACACTCTGTCTGATTTTGGATTTTTTTTTTTTTTTTTTCCAAATCAGACTTGACACCAGAGATGCTGAATACCGCACTGAGTCAATGCGGTCTTAGCCTCTCTGGTCTCAACACTCTGTCTGATTTTGGATTTTTTTTTTTTTTTCCAAAATCAGACTTGACACCAGAGAGGCTGAATACCGCACTGAGTCAATGCGGTCTTAGCCTCTCTGGTCTCAACACTCTGTCTGATTTAGGATTTTTTTTTTTTTTTTTCCAAAATCAGACTTGACACCAGAGAGGCTGAATACCGCACTGAGTCAATGCGGTCTTATCCTCTCTGGTGTCAACACTCTGTCTGATTTTGGATTATTTTTTTTTTTTTCCAAAATCAGACTTGACACCAGAGAGGCTGAATACCGCACTGAGTCAATGCGGTCTTAGCCTCTCTGGTGTCAACACTCTGTCTGATTTTGGATTTTTTTTTTTTTTTTTTCCAAAATCAGACTTGACACCAGAGAGGCTGAATACCGCACTGAGTCAATGCGGTCTTAGCCTCTCTGGTCTCAACACTCTGTCTGATTTTGGATTTTTCTTTTTTTTTTTCCAAAATCAGACTTGACACCAGAGAGGCTGAATACCGCACTGAGTCAATGCGGTCTTAGCCTCTCTGGTGTCAACACTCTGTCTGATTTTGGATTTTTTTTTTTTTTTTTCCAAAATCAGACTTGACACCAGAGAGGCTGAATACCGCACTGAGTCAATGCGGTCTTAGCCTCTCTGGTCTCAACACTCTGTCTGATTTTAGGTTTTTTTTTTTTTTTTTCCAAAATCAGACTTGACACCAGAGAGGCTGAATACCGCACTGAGTCAATGCGGTCTTAGCCTCTCTGGTCTCAACACTCTGTCTGATTTTGGATTTTTTTTTTTTTTTTTTTTCCAAAATCAGACTTGACACCAGAGAGGCTGAATACCGCACTGAGTCAATGCGGTCTTAGCCTCTCTGGTGTCAACACTCTGTCTGATTTTGGATTTTTTTTTTTTTTTTTCCAAAATCAGACTTGACACCAGAGAGGCTGAATACCGCACTGAGTCAATGCGGTCTTAGCCTCTCTGGTCTCAACACTCTGTCTGATTTTGGATTTTTTTTTTTTTTTCCAAAATCAGACTTGACACCAGAGAGGCTGAATACCGCACTGAGTCAATGCGGTCTTAGCCTCTCTGGTCTCAACACTCTGTCTGATTTTGGATTTTTTTTTTTTTTTTTCCAAAATCAGACTTGACACCAGAGAGGCTGAATACCGCACTGAGTCAATGCGGTCTTATCCTCTCTGGTGTCAACACTCTGTCTGATTTTGGATTTTTCTTTTTTTTTTCCAAAATCAGACTTGACACCAGAGAGGCTGAATACCGCACTGAGTCAATGCGGTCTTAGCCTCTCTGGTGTCAACACTCTGTCTGATTTTGGATTTTTTTTTTTTTTTTTCCAAAATCAGACTTGACACCAGAGAGGCTGAATACCGCACTGAGTCAATGCGGTCTTAGCCTCTCTGGTCTCAACACTCTGTCTGATTTTGGATTTTTTTTTTTTTTTTTTTTCCAAAATCAGACTTGACACCAGAGAGGCTGAATACCGCACTGAGTCAATGCGGTCTTAGCCTCTCTGGTCTCAACACTCTGTCTGATTTTGGATTTTTTTTTTTTTTTTTTTCCAAAATCAGACTTGACACCAGAGAGGCTGAATACCGCACTGAGTCAATGGGTCTTAGCCTCTCTGGTCTCAACACTCTGTCTGATTTTGGATTTTTTTTTTTTTTTCCAAAATCAGACTTGACACCAGAGAGGCTGAATACCGCACTGAGTCAATGCGGTCTTAGCCTCTCTGGTGTCAACACTCTGTCTGATTTTGGATTTTTTTTTTTTTTTTTTCCAAAATCAGACTTGACACCAGAGAGGCTGAATACCGCACTGAGTCAATGCGGTCTTAGCCTCTCTGGTCTCAACACTCTGTCTGATTTTGGATTTTTTTTTTTTTTTTTCCAAAATCAGACTTGACACCAGAGAGGCTGAATACCGCACTGAGTCAATGCGGTCTTAGCCTCTCTGGTGTCAACACTCTGTCTGATTTTGGATTTTGGATTTTTTTTTCCAAAATCAGACTTGACACCAGAGAGGCTGAATACCCCACTATGTCAATGCGGTCTTAGCCTCTCTGGTCTCAACACTCTGTCTGATTTTGGATTTTTTTTTTTTTTTTTCCAAAATCAGACTTGACACCAGAGAGGCTGAATACCGCACTGAGTCAATGCCATCTTAGCCTCTCTGGTCTCAACACTCTGTCTGATTTTGGATTTTTTTTTTTTTTTTCAAAAATCAGACTTGACACCAGAGAGGCTGAATACCGCACTGAGTCAATGCGGTCTTAGCCTCTCTGGTGTCAACACTCTGTCTGATTTTGGATTTTTTTTTTTTTTTTTTCCAAAATCAGACTTGACACCAGAGAGGCTGAATACTGCACTGAGTCAATGCGGTCTTAGCCTCTCTGGTGTCTTAGCCTCTCTGGTCTCAACACTCTGTCTGATTTTGGATTTTTTTTTTTTTTTTCAAAAATCAGACTTGACACCAGAGAGGCTGAATACCGCACTGAGTCAATGCGGTCTTAGCCTCTCTGGTGTCAACACTCTGTCTGATTTTGGATTTTTTTTTTTTTTTTTTCCAAAATCAGACTTGACACCAGAGAGGCTGAATACTGCACTGAGTCAATGCGGTCTTAGCCTCTCTGGTCTCAACACTCTGTCTGATTTTGGATTTTTTTTTTTTTTTTCCAAAATCAGACTTGACACCAGAGAGGCTGAATACCGCACTGAGTCAATGCGGTCTTAGCCTCTCTGGTGTCAACACTCTGTCTGATTTTGGATTTTTTTTTTTTTTTCCAAAATCAGACTTGACACCAGAGAGGCTGAATACCGCACTGAGTCAATGCGGTCTTAGCCTCTCTGGTCTCAACACTCTGTCTGATTTTGGATTTTTCTTTTTTTTTTCCAAAATCAGACTTGACACCAGAGAGGCTGAATACCGCACTGAGTCAATGCGGTCTTAGCCTCTCTGGTGTCAACACTCTGTCTGATTTTGGATTTTTTTTTTTTTTTTTCCAAAATCAGACTTGACACCAGAGAGGCTGAATACCGCACTGAGTCAATGCGGTCTTAGCCTCTCTGGTGTCAACACTCTGTCTGATTTTGGATTTTTTTTATTTTTTTTCCAAAATCAGACTTGACACCAGAGAGGCTGAATACCGCACTGAGTCAATGCGGTCTTAGCCTCTCTGGTCTCAACACTCTGTCTGATTTTGGATTTTTTTTTTTTTTTTTCCAAAATCAGACTTGACACCAGAGAGGCTGAATACCGCACTGAGTCAATGCGGTCTTAGCCTCTCTGGTCTCAACACTCTGTCTGATTTTGGATTTTTTTTTTTTTTTCCAAAATCAGACTTGACACCAGAGAGGGTGAATACCGCACTGAGTCAATGCGGTCTTAGCCTCTCTGGTGTCAACACTCTGTCTGATTTTGGATTTTTTTTTTTTTTTTTTCCAAAATCAGACTTGACACCAGAGAGGCTGAATACCGCACTGAGTCAATGCGGTCTTAGCCTCTCTGGTGTCAGCACTCTGTCTGATTTTGGATTTTTTTTTTTTTTTTCCAAAATCAGACTTGACACCAGAGAGGCTGAATACCCCACTATGTCAATGCGGTCTTAGCCTCTCTGGTCTCAACACTCTGTCTGATTTTGGATTTTTTTTTTTTTTTTCCAAAATCAGACTTGACACCAGAGAGGCTGAATACCGCACTGAGTCAATGCGGTCTTAGCCTCTCTGGTCTCAACACTCTGTCTGATTTTGGATTTTTTTTTTTTTTTTCCAAAATCAGACTTGACACCAGAGAGGCTGAATACCGCACTAAGTCAATGCGGTCTTAGCCTCTCTGGTGTCAACACTCTGTCTGATTTTGGATTTTTTTTTTTTTTCCAAAATCAGACTTGACACCAGAGAGGCTGAATACCGCACTGAGTCAATGCGCTCTTAGCCTCTCTGGTCTCAACACTCTGTCTGATTTTGGATTTTTTTTTTTTTTTTTTTCAAAATCAGACTTGACACCAGAGAGGCTGAATACCGCACTGAGTCAATGCGGTCTTAGCCTCTCTGGTCTCAACACTCTGTCTGATTTTGGATTTTTTTTTTTTTTTTTCCAAAATCAGACTTGACACCAGAGAGGCTGAATACCGCACTGAGTCAATGCGGTCTTAGCCTCTCTGGTGTCAACACTCTGTCTGATTTTGGATTTTTTTTTTTTTTTTTTCCAAAATCAGACTTGACACCAGAGAGGCTGAATACCGCACTGAGTCAATGCGGTCTTAGCCTCTCTGGTCTCAACACTCTGTCTGATTTTGGATTTTTTTTTTTTTTTTTCCAAAATCAGACTTGACACCAGAGAGGCTGAATACCGCACTGAGTCAATGCGGTCTTAGCCTCTCTGGTGTCAACACTCTGTCTGATTTTGGATTTTTTTTTTTTTTTTTTTTCCAAAATCAGACTTGACACCAGAGAGGCTGAATACCGCACTGAGTCAATGCGGTCTTAGCCTCTCTGGTCTCAACACTCTGTCTGATTTTGGATTTTTTTTTTTTTTTTCAAAATCAGACTTGACACCAGAGAGGCTGAATACCGCACTGAGTCAATGCGGTCTTAGCCTCTCTGGTGTCAACACTCTGTCTGATTTTGGATTTTTTTTTTTTTTTTTCCAAAATCAGACTTGACACCAGAGAGGCTGAATACCGCACTAAGTCAATGCGGTCTTAGCCTCTCTGGTGTCAACACTCTGTCTGATTTTGGATTTTTTTTTTTTTTCAAAATCAGACTTGACACCAGAGAGGCTGAATACCGCACTGAGTCAATGCAGTCTTATCCTCTCTGGTGTCAACACTCTGTCTGATTTTGGATTTTTTTTTTTTTTTTTTCCAAAATCAGACTTGACACCAGAGAGGCTGAATACCGCACTGAGTCAATGCGGTCTTAGCCTCTCTGGTCTCAACACTCTGTCTGATTTTGGATTTTTTTTTTTTTTTTTCCAAAATCAGACTTGACACCAGAGAGGCTGAATACCGCACTGAGTCAATGCGGTCTTAGCCTCTCTGGTGTCAACACTCTGTCTGATTTTGGATTTTTTTTTTTTTTTTTTTCCAAAATCAGACTTGACACCAGAGAGGCTGAATACCGCACTGAGTCAATGCGGTCTTAGCCTCTCTGGTCTCAACACTCTGTCTGATTTTGGATTTTTTTTTTTTTTTCAAAATCAGACTTGACACCAGAGAGGCTGAATACCGCACTGAGTCAATGTGGTCTTAGCCTCTCTGGTGTCAACACTCTGTCTGATTTTGGATTTTTTTTTTTTTTTTCCAAAATCAGACTTGACACCAGAGAGGCTGAATACCGCACTGAGTCAATGCGGTCTTAGCCTCTCTGGTCTCAACACTCTGTCTGATTTTGGATTTTTTTTTTTTTTCAAAATCAGACTTGACACCAGAGAGGCTGAATACCGCACTGAGTCAATGCAGTCTTATCCTCTCTGGTGTCAACACTCTGTCTGATTTTGGATTTTTTTTTTTTTTTTCCAAAATCAGACTTGACACCAGAGAGGCTGAATACCGCACTGAGTCAATGCGGTCTTAGCCTCTCTGGTGTCAACACTCTGTCTGATTTTGGATTTTTTTTTTTTTTTTTTCAAAATCAGACTTGACACCAGAGAGGCTGAATACCGCACTGAGTCAATGCGGTCTTAGCCTCTCTGGTCTCAACACTCTGTCTGATTTTGGATTTTTTTTTTTTTTTCCAAAATCAGACTTGACACCAGAGAGGCTGAATACCGCACTGAGTCAATGCGGTCTTAGCCTCTCTGGTCTCAACACTCTGTCTGATTTTGGATTTTTTTTTTTTTTTTTATAAAATCAGACTTGACACCAGAGAGGCTGAATACCGCACTGAGTCAATGTGGTCTTAGCCTCTCTGGTGTCAACACTCTGTCTGATTTTGGATTTTTTTTTTTTTTTTCCAAAATCAGACTTGACACCAGAGAGGCTGAATACCGCACTGAGTCAATGCGGTCTTAGCCTCTCTGGTCTCAACACTCTGTCTGATTTTGGATTTTTTTTTTTTTTTCAAAATCAGACTTGACACCAGAGAGGCTGAATACCGCACTGAGTCAATGCAGTCTTATCCTCTCTGGTGTCAACACTCTGTCTGATTTTGGATTTTTTTTTTTTTTTTCCAAAATCAGACTTGACACCAGAGAGGCTGAATACCGCACTGAGTCAATGCGGTCTTAGCCTCTCTGGTCTCAACACTCTGTCTGATTTTGGATTTTTTTTTTTTTTTCCAAAATCAGACTTGACACCAGAGAGGCTGACTACCGCACTGAGTCAATGCGGTCTTAGCCTCTCTGGTGTCAACACTCTGTCTGATTTTGGATTTTTTTTTTTTTTTCCAAAATCAGACTTGACACCAGAGAGGCTGAATACCGCACTGAGTCAATGCGGTCTTAGCCTCTCTGGTGTCAACACTCTGTCTGATTTTGGATTTTTTTTTTTTTTTTTTTTCCAAAATCAGACTTCACACCAGAGAGGCTGAATACCGCACTGAGTCAATGCGGTCTTAGCCTCTCTGGTCTCAACACTCTGTCTGATTTTGGATTTTTTTTTTTTTTTTTCCAAAATCAGACTTGACACCAGAGAGGCTGAATACCGCACTGAGTCAATGCGGTCTTAGCCTCTCTGGTGTCAACACTCTGTCTGATTTTGGATTTTTTTTTTTTTTTTTCCAAAATCAGACTTGACACCAGAGAGGCTGAATACCCCACTATGTCAATGCGGTCTTAGCCTCTCTGGTCTCAACACTCTGTCTGATTTTGGATTTTTTTTTTTTTTTTTCCAAAATCAGACTTGACACCAGAGAGGCTGAATACCGCACTGAGTCAATGCGGTCTTAGCCTCTCTGGTGTCAACACTCTGTCTGATTTTGGATTTTTTTTTTTTTTTTTTCAAAAATCAGACTTGACACCAGAGAGGCTGAATACTGCACTGAGTCAATGCGGTCTTAGCCTCTCTGGTCTCAACACTCTGTCTGATTTTGGATTTTTTTTTTTTTTTTTTTCAAAATCAGACTTGACACCAGAGAGGCTGAATACCGCACTGAGTCAATGCGGTCTTAGCCTCTCTGGTCTCAACACTCTGTCTGATTTTGGATTTTTTTTTTTTTTTTTTCCAAAATCAGACTTGACACCAGAGAGGCTGAATACCGCACTGAGTCAATGCGGTCTTAGCCTCTCTGGTCTCAACACTCTGTCTGATTTTGGATTTTTTTTTTTTTTTTCCAAAATCAGACTTGACACCAGAGAGGCTGAATACCGCACTGAGTCAATGCGGTCTTAGCCTCTCTGGTGTCAACACTCTGTCTGATTTTGGATTTTTTTTTTTTTTCCAAAATCAGACTTGACACCAGAGAGGCTGAATACCGCACTGAGTCAATGCGGTCTTAGCCTCTCTGGTCTCAACACTCTGTCTGATTTTGGATTTTTTTTTTTTTTTTTCAAAATCAGACTTGACACCAGAGAGGCTGAATACCGCACTGAGTCAATGCGGTCTTAGCCTCTCTGGTCTCAACACTCTGTCTGATTTTGGATTTTTTTTTTTTTTTTTCCAAAATCAGACTTGACACCAGAGAGGCTGAATACCGCACTGAGTCAATGCGGTCTTAGCCTTTCTGGTCTCAACACTCTGTCTGATTTTGGATTTTTTTTTTTTTTTTCCAAAATCAGACTTGACACCAGAGAGGCTGAATACCGCACTAAGTCAATGCGGTCTTAGCCTCTCTGGTGTCAACACTCTGTCTGATTTTGGATTTTTTTTTTTTTTCCAAAATCAGACTTGACACCAGAGAGGCTGAATACCGCACTGAGTCAATGCGCTCTTAGCCTCTCTGGTCTCAACACTCTGTCTGATTTTGGATTTTTTTTTTTTTTTTTTCAAAATCAGACTTGACACCAGAGAGGCTGAATACCGCACTGAGTCAATGCGGTCTTAGCCTCTCTGGTCTCAACACTCTGTCTGATTTTGGATTTTTTTTTTTTTTTTTCCAAAATCAGACTTGACACCAGAGAGGCTGAATACCGCACTGAGTCAATGCGGTCTTAGCCTCTCTGGTCTCAACACTCTGTCTGATTTGGGATTTTTTTTTTTTTTTTCCAAAATCAGACTTGACACCAGAGAGGCTGAATACCGCACTGAGTCAATGCGGTCTTAGCCTCTCTGGTGTCAACACTCTGTCTGATTTTGGATTTTTTTTTTTTTTTTTTCCAAAATCAGACTTGACACCAGAGAGGCTGAATACCGCACTGAGTCAATGCGGTCTTAGCCTCTCTGGTCTCAACACTCTGTCTGATTTTGGATTTTTTTTTTTTTTTTTCCAAAATCAGACTTGACACCAGAGAGGCTGAATACCGCACTGAGTCAATGCGGTCTTAGCCTCTCTGGTGTCAACACTCTGTCTGATTTTGGATTTTTTTTTTTTTTTTTTTTCAAAATCAGACTTGACACCAGAGAGGCTGAATACCGCACTGAGTCAATGCGGTCTTAGCCTCTCTGGTCTCAACACTCTGTCTGATTTTGGATTTTTTTTTTTTTTTCAAAATCAGACTTGACACCAGAGAGGCTGAATACCGCACTGAGTCAATGCGGTCTTATCCTCTCTGGTGTCAACACTGTCTGATTTTGGATTTTTTTTTTTTTTTTCCAAAATCAGACTTGACACCAGAGAGGCTGAATACCGCACTGAGTCAATGCGGTCTTAGCCTCTCTGGTGTCAACACTCTGTCTGATTTTGGATTTTTTTTTTTTTTTTTCCAAAATCAGACTTGACACCAGAGAGGCTGAATACCGCACTGAGTCAATGTGGTCTTAGCCTCTCTGGTGCCAACACTCTGTCTGATTTTGGATTTTTTTTTTTTTTTTTCCAAAATCAGACTTGACACCAGAGAGGCTGAATACCGCACTGAGTCAATGCGGTCTTAGCCTCTCTGGTCTCAACACTCTGTCTGATTTTGGATTTTTTTTTTTTTTTCAAAATCAGACTTGACACCAGAGAGGCTGAATACCGCACTGAGTCAATGCGGTCTTATCCTCTCTGGTGTCAACACTCTGTCTGATTTTGGATTTTTTTTTTTTTTTTCCAAAATCAGACTTGACACCAGAGAGGCTGAATACCGCACTGAGTCAATGCGGTCTTAGCCTCTCTGGTGTCAACACTCTGTCTGATTTTGGATTTTTTTTTTTTTTTTTCCAAAATCAGACTTGACACCAGAGAGGCTGAATACCGCACTGAGTCAATGCGGTCTTAGCCTCTCTGGTCTCAACACTCTGTCTGATTTTGGATTTTTTTTTTTTTTCCAAAATCAGACTTGACACCAGAGAGGCTGACTACCGCACTGAGTCAATGCGGTCTTAGCCTCTCTGGTGTCAACACTCTGTCTGATTTTGGATTTTTTTTTTTTTTTCCAAAATCAGACTTGACACCAGAGAGGCTGAATACCGCACTGAGTCAATGCGGTCTTAGCCTCTCTGGTCTCAACACTCTGTCTGATTTTGGATTTTTTTTTTTTTTTCCAAAATCAAACTTGACACCAGAGAGGCTGAATACCACACTGAGTCAATGCGGTCTTAGCCTCTCTGGTCTCAACACTCTGTCTGATTTTGGATTTTTTTTTTTTTTTTTCCAAAATCATACTTGACACCAGAGAGGCTGAATACCGCAATGAGTCAATGCGGTCTTAGCCTCTCTGGTCTCAACACTCTGTCTGATTTTGGATTTTTTTTTTTTTTTTTCCAAAATCAGACTTGACACCAGAGAGGCTGAATACCGCACTGAGTCAATGCGGTCTTAGCCTCTCTGGTCTCAACACTCTGTCTGATTTTGGATTTTTTTTTTTTTTTTTTTCAAAATCAGACTTGACACCAGAGAGGCTGAATACTGCACTGAGTCAATGCGGTCTTAGCCTCTCTGGTCTCAACACTCTGTCTGATTTTGGATTTTTTTTTTTTTTTTTCCAAAATCAGACTTGACACCAGAGAGGCTGAATACCGCACTGAGTCAATGCGGTCTTAGCCTCTCTGGTGTCAACACTCTGTCTGATTTTGGATTTTTTTTTTTTTTTTTTTCCAAAATCAGACTTGACACCAGAGAGGCTGAGTACCGCACTGAGTCAATGCGGTCTTAGCCTCTCTGGTCTCAACACTCTGTCTGATTTTGGATTTTTTTTTTTTTTTTTCTAAAATCAGACTTGACACCAGAGAGGCTGAATACCGCACTGAGTCAATGCGGTCTTAGCCTCTCTGGTGTCAACACTCTGTCTGATTTTGGATTTTTTTTTTTTTTTTTTTAAATCAGACTTGACACCAGAGAGGCTGAATACCGCACTGAGTCAATGCGGTCTTAGCCTCTCTGGTCTCAACACTCTGTCTGATTTTGGATTTTTTTTTTTTTTTCAAAATCAGACTTGACACCAGAGAGGCTGAATACCGCACTGAGTCAATGCGGTCTTATCCTCTCTGGTGTCAACACTCTGTCTGATTTTGGATTTTTTTTTTTTTTTTCCAGAATCAGACTTGACACCAGAGAGGCTGAATACCGCACTGAGTCAATGCGGTCTTAGCCTCTCTGGTGTCAACACTCTGTCTGATTTTGGATTTTTTTTTTTTTTTTTCCAAAATCAGACTTGACACCAGAGAGGCTGAATACCGCACTGAGTCAATGTGGTCTTAGCCTCTCTGGTGTCAACACTCTGTCTGATTTTGGATTTTTTTTTTTTTTTTTCCAAAATCAGACTTGACACCAGAGAGGCTGAATACCGCACTGAGTCAATGCGGTCTTAGCCTCTCTGGTCTCAACACTCTGTCTGATTTTGGATTTTTTTTTTTTTTCAAAATCAGACTTGACACCAGAGAGGCTGAATACCGCACTGAGTCAATGCGGTCTTATCCTCTCTGGTGTCAACACTCTGTCTGATTTTGGATTTTTTTTTTTTTTTCCCAAAATCAGACTTGACACCAGAGAGGCTGAATACCGCACTGAGTCAATGCGGTCTTAGCCTCTCTGGTGTCAACACTCTGTCTGATTTTGGATTTTTTTTTTTTTTTTTCCAAAATCAGACTTGACACCAGAGAGGCTGAATACCGCACTGAGTCAATGCGGTCTTAGCCTCTCTGGTCTCAACACTCTGTCTGATTTTGGATTTTTTTTTTTTTTTCCAAAATCAGACTTGACACCAGAGAGGCTGACTACCGCACTGAGTCAATGCGGTCTTAGCCTCTCTGGTGTCAACACTCTGTCTGATTTTGGATTTTTTTTTTTTTTTCCAAAATCAGACTTGACACCAGAGAGGCTGAATACCGCACTGAGTCAATGCGGTCTTAGCCTCTCTGGTGTCAACACTCTGTCTGATTTTGGATTTTTTTTTTTTTTTTTTTCCAAAATCAGACTTGACACCAGAGAGGCTGAATACCGCACTGAGTCAATGCGGTCTTAGCCTCTCTGGTCTCAACACTCTGTCTGATTTTGGATTTTTTTTTTTTTTTTTTCCAAAATCAGACTTGACACCAGAGAGGCTGAATACTGCACTGAGTCAATGCGGTCTTAGCCTCTCTGGTCTCAACACTCTGTCTGATTTTGGATTTTTTTTTTTTTTTCCAAAATCAGACTTGACACCAGAGAGGCTGAATACCGCACTGAGTCAATGCGGTCTTAGCCTCTCTGGTGTCAACACTCTGTCTGATTTTGGATTTTTTTTTTTTTCCAAAATCAGACTTGACACCAGAGAGGCTGAATACCGCACTGAGTCAATGCGGTCTTAGCCTCTCTGGTCTCAACACTCTGTCTGATTTTGGATTTTTTTTTTTTTTTTTCAAAATCAGACTTGACACCAGAGAGGCTGAATACCGCAGTGAGTCAATGCGGTCTTAGCCTCTCTGGTCTCAACACTCTGTCTGATTTTGGATTTTTTTTTTTTTTTTCCAAAATCAGACTTGACACCAGAGAGGCTGAATACCGCACTGAGTCAATGCGGTCTTAGCCTTTCTGGTCTCAACACTCTGTCTGATTTTGGATTTTTTTTTTTTTTTTCCAAAATCAGACTTGACACCAGAGAGGCTGAATACCGCACTAAGTCAATGCGGTCTTAGCCTCTCTGGTGTCAACACTCTGTCTGATTTTGGATTTTTTTTTTTTTTCCAAAATCAGACTTGACACCAGAGAGGCTGAATACCGCACTGAGTCAATGCGCTCTTAGCCTCTCTGGTCTCAACACTCTGTCTGATTTTGGATTTTTTTTTTTTTTCTTTTCAAAATCAGACTTGACACCAGAGAGGCTGAATACCGCACTGAGTCAATGCGGTCTTAGCCTCTCTGGTCTCAACACTCTGATTTTGGATTTTTTTTTTTTTCCCAAAATCAGACTTGACACCAGAGAGGCTGAATACCGCACTGAGTCAATGCGGTCTTAGCCTCTCTGTCTCAACACTCTGATTTTGGATTTTTTTTTTTTCCCAAAATCAGACTTGACACCAGAGAGGCTGAATACCGCACTGAGTCAATGCAGTCTTAGCCTCTCTGGTCTCAACACTCTGTCTGATTTTGGATTTTTTTTTTTTTTCCCAAAATCAGACTTGACACCAGAGAGGCTGAATACCGCACTGAGTCAATGCGGTCTTAGCCTCTCTGGTCTCAACACTCTGTCTGATTTTGGATTTTTTTTTTTTTTCCCAAAATCAGACTTGACACCAGAGAGGCTGAATACCGCACTGAGTCAATGCGGTCTTAGCCTCTCTGGTCTCAACACTCTGATTTTGGATTTTTTTTTTTTCCCAAAATCAGACTTGACACCAGAGAGGCTGAATACCGCACTGAGTCAATGCATACCGCACTGAGTCAATGCGGTCTTAGCCTCTCTGGTCTCAACACTCTGATTTTGGATTTTTTTTTTTTTTCCCAAAATCAGACTTGACACCAGAGAGGCTGAATACCGCACTGAGTCAATGCGGTCTTAGCCTCTCTGGTCTCAACACTCTGTCTGATTTTGGATTTTTTTTTTTTTCCCAAAATCAGACTTGACACCAGAGAGGCTGAATACCGCACTGAGTCAATGCGGTCTTAGCCTCTCTGGTCTCAACACTCTGATTTTGGATTTTTTTTTTTTTCCCAAAATCAGACTTGACACCAGAGAGGCTGAATACCGCACTGAGTCAATGCGGTCTTAGCCTCTCTGGTCTCAACACTCTCTCTGATTTTGGATTTTTTTTTTTTTTTCCCAAAATCAGACTTGACACCAGAGAGGCTGAATACCGCACTGAGTCAATGCGGTCTTAGCCTCTCTGGTCTCAACACTCTGTCTGATTTTGGATTTTTTTTTTTTTTCCCCAAAATCAGACTTGACACCAGAGAGGCTGAATACCGCACTGAGTCAATGCGGTCTTAGCCTCTCTGGTCTCAACACTGTCTGATTTTGGATTTTTTTTTTTTTTTCCCAAAATCAGACTTGACACCAGAGAGGCTGAATACCGCACTGAGTCAATGCGGTCTTAGCCTCTCTGGTCTCAACACTCTGTCTGATTTTGGATTTTTTTTTTCTTTTCCCAAAATCAGACTTGACACCAGAGAGGCTGAATACCGCACTGAGTCAATGCGGTCTTAGCCTCTCTGGTCTCAACACTCTGATTTTGGATTTTTTTTTTTTTTCCCAAAATCAGACTTGACACCAGAGAGGCTGAATACCGCACTGAGTCAATGCGGTCTTAGCCTCTCTGGTCTCAACACTCTGATTTTGGATTTTTTTTTTTTTCCCAAAATCAGACTTGACACCAGAGAGGCTGAATACCGCACTGAGTCAATGCGGTCTTAGCCTCTCTGGTCTCAACACTCTGATTTTGGATTTTTTTTTTTTTTCCCAAAATCAGACTTGACACCAGAGAGGCTGAATACCGCACTGAGTCAATGCGGTCTTAGCCTCTCTGGTCTCAACACTCTGTCTGATTTTGGATTTTTTTTTTTTTTCCCAAAATCAGACTTGACACCAGAGAGGCTGAATACCGCACTGAGTCAATGCGGTCTTAGCCTCTCTGGTCTCAACACTCTGATTTTGGATTTTTTTTTTTTCCCAAAATCAGACTTGACACCAGAGAGGCTGAATACCGCACTGAGTCAATGCGGTCTTAGCCTCTCTGGTCTCAACACTCTGATTTTGGATTTTTTTTTTTTCCCAAAATCAGACTTGACACCAGAGAGGCTGAATACCGCACTGAGTCAATGCGGTCTTAGCCTCTCTGGTCTCAACACTCTGATTTTGGATTTTTTTTTTTTTTCCCAAAATCAGACTTGACACCAGAGAGGCTGAATACCGCACTGAGTCAATGCGGTCTTAGGCCTCTCTGGTCTCAACACTCTGTCTGATTTTGGATTTTTTTTTTTTTTCCCAAAATCAGACTTGACACCAGAGAGGCTGAATACCGCACTGAGTCAATGCGGTCTTAGCCTCTCTGGTCTCAACACTCTGTCTGATTTTGGATTTTTTTTTTTTTTCCCAAAATCAGACTTGACACCAGAGAGGCTGAATACCGCACTGAGTCAATGCGGTCTTAGCCTCTCTGGTCTCAACACTCTGATTTTGGATTTTTTTTTTTTTTCCCAAAATCAGACTTGACACCAGAGAGGCTGAATACCGCACTGAGTCAATGCGGTCTTAGCCTCTCTGGTCTCAACACTCTGATTTTGGATTTTTTTTTTTTTTCCCAAAATCAGACTTGACACCAGAGAGGCTGAATACCGCACTGAGTCAATGCGGTCTTAGCCTCTCTGGTCTCAACACTCTGTCTGATTTTGGATTTTTTTTTTTTTTCCCCAAAATCAGACTTGACACCAGAGAGGCTGAATACCGCACTGAGTCAATGCGGTCTTAGCCTCTCTGGTCTCAACACTCTGATTTTGGATTTTTTTTTTTTTCCCAAAATCAGACTTGACACCAGAGAGGCTGAATACCGCACTGAGTCAATGCGGTCTTAGCCTCTCTGGTCTCAACACTCTGTCTGATTTTGGATTTTTTTTTTTTTTCCCAAAATCAGACTTGACACCAGAGAGGCTGAATACCGCACTGAGTCAATGCGGTCTTAGCCTCTCTGGTCTCAACACTCTGTCTGATTTTGGATTTTTTTTTTTCTTCCCCAAAATCAGACTTGACACCAGAGAGGCTGAATACCGCACTGAGTCAATGCGGTCTTAGCCTCTCTGGTCTCAACACTCTGATTTTGGATTTTTTTTTTTTTTCCCAAAATCAGACTTGACACCAGAGAGGCTGAATACCGCACTGAGTCAATGCGGTCTTAGCCTCTCTGGTCTCAACACTCTGATTTTGGATTTTTTTTTTTTTTTCCCAAAATCAGACTTGACACCAGAGAGGCTGAATACCGCACTGAGTCAATGCGGTCTTAGCCTCTCTGGTCTCAACACTCTGTCTGATTTTGGATTTTTTTTTTTTTTCCCAAAATCAGACTTGACACCAGAGAGGCTGAATACCGCACTGAGTCAATGCGGTCTTAGCCTCTCTGGTCTCAACACTCTGATTTTGGATTTTTTTTTTTTTCCCAAAATCAGACTTGACACCAGAGAGGCTGAATACCGCACTGAGTCAATGCGGTCTTAGCCTCTCTGGTCTCAACACTCTGATTTTGGATTTTTTTTTTTTTCCCAAAATCAGACTTGACACCAGAGAGGCTGAATACCGCACTGAGTCAATGCGGTCTTAGCCTCTCTGTCTCAACACTCTGATTTTGGATTTTTTTTTTTTCTCCCCAAAATCAGACTTGACACCAGAGAGGCTGAATACCGCACTGAGTCAATGCGGTCTTAGCCTCTCTGGTCTCAACACTCTGTCTGATTTTGGATTTTTTTTTTTTTTCCCAAAATCAGACTTGACACCAGAGAGGCTGAATACCGCACTGAGTCAATGCGGTCTTAGCCTCTCTGGTCTCAACACTCTGTCTGATTTTGGATTATTTTTTTTTTTCCCAAAATCAGACTTGACACCAGAGAGGCTGAATACCGCACTGAGTCAATGCGGTCTTAGCCTCTCTGGTCTCAACACTCTGATTTTGGATTTTTTTTTTTTTTCCCAAAATCAGACTTGACACCAGAGAGGCTGAATACCGCACTGAGTCAATGCGGTCTTAGCCTCTCTGGTCTCAACACTCTGATTTTGGATTTTTTTTTTTTTCCCCAAAATCAGACTTGACACCAGAGAGGCTGAATACCGCACTGAGTCAATGCGGTCTTAGCCTCTCTGGTCTCAACACTCTGTCTGATTTTGGATTTTTTTTTTTTTCCCAAAATCAGACTTGACACCAGAGAGGCTGAATACCGCACTGAGTCAATGCGGTCTTAGCCTCTCTGGTCTCAACACTCTGATTTTGGATTTTTTTTTTCTTCCCAAAATCAGACTTGACACCAGAGAGGCTGAATACCGCACTGAGTCAATGCGGTCTTAGCCTCTCTGGTCTCAACACTCTGTCTGATTTTGGATTTTTTTTTTTTTCCCAAAATCAGACTTGACACCAGAGAGGCTGAATACCGCACTGAGTCAATGCGGTCTTAGCCTCTCTGGTCTCAACACTCTGTCTGATTTTGGATTTTTTTTTTTTCCCCAAAATCAGACTTGACACCAGAGAGGCTGAATACCGCACTGAGTCAATGCGGTCTTAGCCTCTCTGGTCTCAACACTCTGATTTTGGATTTTTTTTTTTTTTCCCAAAATCAGACTTGACACCAGAGAGGCTGAATACCGCACTGAGTCAATGCGGTCTTAGCCTCTCTGGTCTCAACACTCTGTCTGATTTTGGATTTTTTTTTTCTTTCCCAAAATCAGACTTGACACCAGAGAGGCTGAATACCGCACTGAGTCAATGCGGTCTTAGCCTCTCTGGTCTCAACACTCTGTCTGATTTTGGATTTTTTTTTTTCTTCCCCAAAATCAGACTTGACACCAGAGAGGCTGAATACCGCACTGAGTCAATGCGGTCTTAGCCTCTCTGGTCTCAACACTCTGATTTTGGATTTTTTTTTTTTTTCCCAAAATCAGACTTGACACCAGAGAGGCTGAATACCGCACTGAGTCAATGCGGTCTTAGCCTCTCTGGTCTCAACACTCTGATTTTGGATTTTTTTTTTTTTTCCCAAAATCAGACTTGACACCAGAGAGGCTGAATACCGCACTGAGTCAATGCGGTCTTAGCCTCTCTGGTCTCAACACTCTGTCTGATTTTGGATTTTTTTTTTTTTTCCCAAAATCAGACTTGACACCAGAGAGGCTGAATACCGCACTGAGTCAATGCGGTCTTAGCCTCTCTGGTCTCAACACTCTGATTTTGGATTTTTTTTTTTTTTCCCAAAATCAGACTTGACACCAGAGAGGCTGAATACCGCACTGAGTCAATGCGGTCTTAGCCTCTCTGGTCTCAACACTCTGTCTGATTTTGGATTTTTTTTTTTTTCCCAAAATCAGACTTGACACCAGAGAGGCTGAATACCGCACTGAGTCAATGCGGTCTTAGCCTCTCTGGTCTCAACACTCTGTCTGATTTTGGATTTTTTTTTTTTTCCCAAAATCAGACTTGACACCAGAGAGGCTGAATACCGCACTGAGTCAATGCGGTCTTAGCCTCTCTGGTCTCAACACTCTGATTTTGGATTTTTTTTTTTTTCCCAAAATCAGACTTGACACCAGAGAGGCTGAATACCGCACTGAGTCAATGCGGTCTTAGCCTCTCTGGTCTCAACACTCTGTCTGATTTTGGATTTTTTTTTTTTTTCCCAAAATCAGACTTGACACCAGAGAGGCTGAATACCGCACTGAGTCAATGCGGTCTTAGCCTCTCTGGTCTCAACACTCTGTCTGATTTTGGATTTTTTTTTTTTTCCCAAAATCAGACTTGACACCAGAGAGGCTGAATACCGCACTGAGTCAATGCGGTCTTAGCCTCTCTGGTCTCAACACTCTGATTTTGGATTTTTTTTTTTTTTCCCAAAATCAGACTTGACACCAGAGAGGCTGAATACCGCACTGAGTCAATGCGGTCTTAGCCTCTCTGGTCTCAACACTCTGATTTTGGATTTTTTTTTTTTTCCCAAAATCAGACTTGACACCAGAGAGGCTGAATACCGCACTGAGTCAATGCGGTCTTAGCCTCTCTGGTCTCAACACTCTGTCTGATTTTGGATTTTTTTTTTTTTCCCAAAATCAGACTTGACACCAGAGAGGCTGAATACCGCACTGAGTCAATGCGGTCTTAGCCTCTCTGGTCTCAACACTCTGATTTTGGATTTTTTTTTTTTTCCCAAAATCAGACTTGACACCAGAGAGGCTGAATACCGCACTGAGTCAATGCGGTCTTAGCCTCTCTGGTCTCAACACTCTGATTTTGGATTTTTTTTTTTTTCCCAAAATCAGACTTGACACCAGAGAGGCTGAATACCGCACTGAGTCAATGCGGTCTTAGCCTCTCTGGTCTCAACACTCTGATTTTGGATTTTTTTTTTTTTCCCAAAATCAGACTTGACACCAGAGAGGCTGAATACCGCACTGAGTCAATGCGGTCTTAGCCTCTCTGGTCTCAACACTCTGTCTGATTTTGGATTTTTTTTTTTTTCCCAAAATCAGACTTGACACCAGAGAGGCTGAATACCGCACTGAGTCAATGCGGTCTTAGCCTCTCTGGTCTCAACACTCTGTCTGATTTTGGATTTTTTTTTTTTTTCCCAAAATCAGACTTGACACCAGAGAGGCTGAATACCGCACTGAGTCAATGCGGTCTTAGCCTCTCTGGTCTCAACACTCTGATTTTGGATTTTTTTTTTTTTCCCCAAAATCAGACTTGACACCAGAGAGGCTGAATACCGCACTGAGTCAATGCGGTCTTAGCCTCTCTGGTCTCAACACTCTGATTTTGGATTTTTTTTTTTTTTCCCAAAATCAGACTTGACACCAGAGAGGCTGAATACCGCACTGAGTCAATGCGGTCTTAGCCTCTCTGGTCTCAACACTCTGTCTGATTTTGGATTTTTTTTTTTTTCCCAAAATCAGACTTGACACCAGAGAGGCTGAATACCGCACTGAGTCAATGCGGTCTTAGCCTCTCTGGTCTCAACACTCTGATTTTGGATTTTTTTTTTTTTTCCCAAAATCAGACTTGACACCAGAGAGGCTGAATACCGCACTGAGTCAATGCGGTCTTAGCCTCTCTGGTCTCAACACTCTGTCTGATTTTGGATTTTTTTTTTTTTCCCAAAATCAGACTTGACACCAGAGAGGCTGAATACCGCACTGAGTCAATGCGGTCTTAGCCTCTCTGGTCTCAACACTCTGATTTTGGATTTTTTTTTTTTTCCCAAAATCAGACTTGACACCAGAGAGGCTGAATACCGCACTGAGTCAATGCGGTCTTAGCCTCTCTGGTCTCAACACTCTGATTTTGGATTTTTTTTTTTTTCCCAAAATCAGACTTGACACCAGAGAGGCTGAATACCGCACTGAGTCAATGCGGTCTTAGCCTCTCTGGTCTCAACACTCTGATTTTGGATTTTTTTTTTTTTCCCAAAATCAGACTTGACACCAGAGAGGCTGAATACCGCACTGAGTCAATGCGGTCTTAGCCTCTCTGGTCTCAACACTCTCTGATTTTGGATTTTTTTTTTTTTTTCCCAAAATCAGACTTGACACCAGAGAGGCTGAATACCGCACTGAGTCAATG